>NC_057808.1:510801114-510994061 GCF_018294505.1 Triticum aestivum
CCCCGTCGCCGTTCCGCGCCTGTCCCGCGCCGACCACCGCGCGCTGTCGCCGGGCCGCATCGCCGCCTCCTCGTCGATCCGCGTCGCCGCGCCGGACCCGCAGCGCGCCGCCGTCGTCTTGCTGCCTCGCCGCCACAGTCGTGCGCCGCCCCGCCGTCTCTGCGCCGTGCCGCGCCTCGTCGTCGCCGCCCTCCCTCACTAGAGTCTCGCTGAAGACCTCCGTCGCCGTATCCAAGAAGGGTGGACCAGATCCACCACTCCCCCGAACCAAACACCGCGCCGCCGCCCCGGATCTCACTGTCCCGCTCCGCTCCGTCCAGTATTCAGCGAGGTTGAATTCTTCCAAGTCCCTGAGATTTCAGCATCATGTAGGCTTTTTGCGATGGTCATAACTTTGTGTATAATTGTCCTATGGTGATGTTCTTGACATGCACATGTTCTGCTCTGCATGATCTACATGTTGGTGTGCTTTGAATTCATGTTAGGGTTCATCTTCATGTCTTAACCATCGTTGCAGAAGTGCTAAGTAATATATTCTGCTGGAAACTGTTGTAACATGTCATTTTGTCTTTTTCATATCATTTTGTGTGATATTCCTTTGAGCATCATGCCTACATGTTTAGAAGCCTAATCATAACATGTTTGTAGTGATGTAATCCATTCTTCATGATATGCCCTGTGTTGATTGAAACAAGCTTGCAAAGTAGGGTACTTGCTGTTACTGTTCTGCTAAGTCTGGAACTGTTATGTTGTGATGCCATGTTTACCTGATGTTACCGTCAAATCTATGCATAATCTGGAGATATTCAGTGATCATATTTTGATTTCCATGTTATGCTCTATCCGTCCACGTCCTTGTTTGCAACTATAACCTGTTGTAGCTTGTTCTTTTGGTGCCCTCAAGTTGCTTGAAAATATAACTGTCAGCATGCCCAGTTTTCACCAAGTCTATTATATCATCTTGCCATGTTCACTTGAAGCTATCATCAAATTTGTTACTCCAATGATCATGCTCAGTAATGAGTTTTTGTAAGGGTGTTTAGTACATGCTTGCAATTCTCTTTGATGCCATGAATAGTTCCTGTAGCATATACTTTTG
Organism: Triticum aestivum; assembly: GCF_018294505.1. Lineage (NCBI taxonomy): Eukaryota > Viridiplantae > Streptophyta > Magnoliopsida > Poales > Poaceae > Triticum > Triticum aestivum. Next base: position 510,802,214 of record NC_057808.1, read on the forward strand.
TTGTCTCAAAGTATGCATCATGAATCTGTTTTCTGCCATACTCTGTTTTTCACCAAGTCTGAGAACCTATTATAACTTGCAATTTTGTTTTGATGAATTACATTGATGTAGGGGCTATATGGAGATTCTTCGTAATCATGTTTTGCCATGTTTAACCTGTACTTTAATGCCATGCTTTTTCTTACTATGTTCTTGAAATGTAGCATCATTGTTCCATGCCTCCAACATGTTATTCCTGCTCACATGTATGCCCTGTTTTTCACTGTCCTAATCTGTGTTATAAAGTTGCTTTCTGCATTGATCATGTTGGATTAATCTTAATGCCTATGAACCTTAACCTTAATGTTATCTGAAGCATGTCATCTGTACTTTAAGTGCATATCAAGTTTGTGCTCATATGGTTCCTGTAGTATGTTGTTTTAATGATTGCAAAGTGTCTAGTTGCTGTTTAGGCAGATTATTGTTATATCTTATCTTTAGTGTATGTGTTGAACCGTTGCTCCGTTTTGAGAATGCTCTATATGAAACTTGCTTGGTTTTGCATGTAATTTCATCATGCCATGTTGAATCCATGTTTTGGAGTGTTTGTGATTGTGTTTTGCTTGTGTTTGCATCAATGCCATGTTTAACTTGTTTTGCTCGTATCTTCTAGGCCGTAGCTCCGGATTAATTGAACCTTGTATGTAACTTGACTAGGAAGACGCGTAGATCATCATGGTGCACTTTAACTTGTTGTTTAACAACTTCAACATAATGTGTTATTCAGATCTGGACCAATTTCGAAATTTGCATATGGGGAGTTTCCGGAATTGTTGTATGTTGATTCCGGCCCCATTAAAACTTGCTTTGATGTGGGGTTCTTATATATATCCTCTCTTGCCATGAGTAGCATCATGTAGACTTGTCATGCATCATACTTGGATGAGCATCATGCCATGTTATGTGTTGTGTGTTTACCGTGTTGTTTGCTTCTTTCCGGTGTTGCTTCTTCTTGATAGTTCCGGTAACGTTGCGATTGTGAGGGTTCGTTCGACTATGTGGGTTCGTCTTCTTCATGGACTCGATGTTCTTCCTAGCGGGATTTCAGGCAAGATGATCGTCACCTTGGATCTCACTACTATCTTTGCTAGTTGTCTCAATGCTATCGCTATGTCGCGCTACCTACCACTTGTTTCTCAATCCTCCCAATATGCCGTGAAACAGCCACTAACCTTTTCCACCATCCTAGCAAACCGTTGTTTGGCTATGTTACCGCTTGCTCAGCCCCTCTTATAGCGTTGCTAGTTGCAGGTGCAGTTGCAGGTTGTTCCATGTTGGGACATGGATGTCATGGATATCTTGGGATATCACAATATCTCTTATTTAATTAATGCATCTATATACTTGGTAAAGGGTGGAAGTCTTAGCCTTTTGCTTGGTGTTTTGTTCCACTCTTGCCACCCTAGTTTCCGTCATGCCGGTGTTATGTTCCTTGATTTTGCATTCCTAACACGGTCGGGGTTTAAGGGGGCCCCTTGACAGTTCGCTTTGAATAAAACTCTTCCAGCAAGGCCCAACATTGGTTTTAACATTTGCCAACATAATAATATTGAACTTAATAATTAATTTGCATAGGTCGTCATGAACCCGGGGATTCTTAATTCCACATAATACAGGGGGGCAGTGCTGTTGGTGCTGGTCCAAACTAGAGCACTGTGCGGGGCCGCCCCTTGGCAACTTGGGGTATTGTGGCACCCGTACGCGTCGCTCATCTATCGTGGCCTGAGAGGAGATACGCGTGGCTACTATCAGGGTGTCGGCACGTCGGGTGGTCTTGCTGGACTTGCTTTACCATTGTCGAAATGTCTTCTGCACTGGGATCCCGAGTTTGATCGGGTTGTCCTGCGATGGAGGATTGTCTCCGCGGATCGTGAGCTTGTCATGGGCTAAGTTGGGGCACCCCTGCAGGGTTTAATCTTTTGAAAGCCGTGCCTGCGGTTATGTGGAAGATGGGAGTTTTTAATATCCGGTTGTAGATAAATTGACATCAGACCCGAAATAAAATACACCAACCGCGTGCGTAACCGTTACCGTCTCTTTCGAGTGAGTCGAGAAGAGAACACGGTGGGTTATGTTTGAACATAAGTAGTTCAGGATCACTTCTTGATCATTACTAGTTTGCGACCGTTTGCGTAGTTTCTCATCTTACTCTTGTACTCATAAGTTAGCCACCATACAATGCTTAGTGTTGCTGCAACCTCACCACTTATCCTTTCCATACCCATTAAGCTTTGCTAGTCTTGATACCCATGGTAATGGGATTGCTGAGTCCTCGTGGCTCACAGATTACTACAACAATAGATGCAGGTACAAGTTATGCGATGATCATGACGTGAGAGCGATGTTTACTTGTTTGGAGTTCTTCTTCTACTTCTTGTTCAATCAGGGGATAGGTTCCGGGTCGGCAGCCTGGGCTAGCACGGTGGATGTCGTTTGAGTTTCTGTTTGTGTTTCATCTGTAGTCGGGTGTTGTTCTCATGTATGATGTATTCATGTGGCATTTATATGCCTTTGTATGTATCCCCAGCTATTATATGTAATGGTACGATGTAATGATATCCACCTTGCAAAAGTGTCTTGAATATGCGGCTCTATCCTTGGTGGGACCTTCGAGTTCCTCTCGGATAGGATCGCATATTGGGCGTGAAACACTCTACACACAAATACCATCACCTCTTATAAACTCATGTTTGTAAGACATGGATACAAAAACTACTACAAGCTGGATGATAAAACAAGGTATAAAAACAAAGGATGAAATAGGGATATGTAGGCTGAAGCAAGAGCTTATAATGAAGCTGGAGGAGTAGAATGGATCTCTTTCCTATTTTGCCACTTCACTATTTGGTGGTAGTGTGCCTTGTACCCTGAGTATGCCATGGCACTTATACAGGGGCAAAGGGGAGGCATATCCCATGGCCAATGAATATGCGCCTCTTTCACCATGCAAAAATCCCACACTCTCTGCTCACATAAATATGGCAAGCGAATATTTGGAGATTATATATACACACACATTAATGATGCACATCTTCAGAAATACGATATTGGTGGCTTATTCAACGACAAAGTGATGCGTTGGGTAGCACGAGAGAATGGATGTACGATTAGGGAAGGCTGATGGGACGAAGAGCAACGACGGTGTAGAGGATCATGCGAGAGAGGCACTAAGGGCGGGAGGGAGGGATGAGTAGGTTTATAAATATTTAGAAGTGAAAATATATTACAAAATTATTTGTGGATCTTTATAAACGCAAGGACGTACTTCTGAGTTTTGTGTTAAAAATCAATGTCTCGTGAAATGTTAAAGCAATCTCAAGTAGCTTCGAGCCTCTCTCTCTTACGAATTACGCAAAACATACCCTCGATTAAAGTTGGCAAATAAATTATGTAACTATTCCATTCTGGTATTTTTTTATCAAAGTGACAATGGAAAAATATGCATGCTATTTATTACATTGCGCCCTATTTATATTGCTGCCGATAAAGAAATATATCAATGCCATGGAATCAAGGATAGCATCTCATGTTCTTCTTGCTTAGAACAAACGAACTTTAACATTAATCTTTTGAAATTAAACAACACAATGAAACTAAACAACACGACAATGCATACATAAGAAAACATAGTTCCATGAGGAGAAAAATATTTCCTCCATCGCTCAAGGAAGTTGGATTGTGCTAGACCATGGTGTTCTTCTTCTCGTTGATGACTTCCTTAATTATAGACTCAAGATCCTGAACATTGATTGGTTTGGCACAAAAACATCAGCACCAGCACTTATGAACACCTCCATGGCATCGTCATCAGCTGACATCCCAACAATCTTCACATCAGTTTCCCCCATAGCACGGATCTTTACAACTGCCTGTTAAGCAACACAACAAAAGAATTGCTAGTTTATTTGCAAAATTAAAACAAGGACTTATGTTCAGATAAATACATTTCTAAAAATTGTAAATACATTGAAAATCCAAAGGGGAAGCTAAGCACCTCAGGACCAGTCATGATGGGCATGTCCTTATCGCAAAAAATAATGTCAAACTTCTTCCCCTCAACGAATAGGTCAACTGCTTCTTTTCCATTCACGGCGAGAGTAATCCCACATTGAAAATTGTGTAACTTCGCCGAGAGGACCATCCTTTGAACTGTGTTGTCCTCAACAACCAGTGCCTTCATAGAGGAGGATTCTTGGGCCTTGGATGCCATGATCAGCTAAACGAATTTGAAAATAGAATAAAGAAATTAGTTATTCCCTGACACACTTATGTCAAATACACGCAAGGAGATTGTTATTCTTGAAAAGAGTCAACACAAAAATGTAATATTAATTAGTGACATCATAGTTTCACTAATATAGAATTCCCAAAACATGATAGAAAAGTAACAGAAGAAATCTGGTACCTTCCGTCATATAGATTGATCGAATATTATATGCATGATTAATTTTGCATGTTCTTTCTATTTACGAAATCATGTAGCTCCAAAAAATAGACGCAGCCAAATAACGTCAACATAGAAAATAAACCATAAAAATGGTAACACGTATATATAGAGGCATAAACATGGATGTCAACACAAGTGTACTATATAGATAAAATGAACTACTTACACCCTACACATATATAACCTCACCTCTTGTAAACTCATGTATATAATACATGGATACAAAAACTACAAAGGGTGGATCATGAAAAATATCGAGAAACAAAGGATGGAAAAGGGATATGAAGGCTAAGGCTAGAACTTACAATGGAGGAGATGGAGGACGAGGAGGTCAAGGAGGAAGAGAATGGAGATCTTTCCGCTCTTGCTCCTTGACTGCTTGGTGCCGGTGTGCCTTGTACCCTGATTATGTTGCTTTATATATAGTGGCCGAAGGGGAGATGTAGCTCATGGCCAGCGAATCTCCATCGCCTTCATGATGCAAAAATCCGCACCGCTCTCCACTCAAATAAATATGGCAAACCAATATTGGGTGATTTTATTAAATAATGATCCATCTTTCCAGATATGCAATACTGTCTGCTTCTATATTGATAGAGGGGTGTGTTGGGTAGCATGAGAGAGGTGACGGAGGGTGGACAGGAAGAAGAACATTGGCAAAATAGAGTATGGGGGAGAGTGACGACCAGTGGTGGGTGGGTGGGATAAGATGGGTTATAAATGTTCATATATTGAAATATATTGCATAAATGCAAGGAAATGCTTTATAGTATCATGTTAAAAAACAACATCACAAAATATTAGTAAATCTGAAGAGATCCTTTCCTTTCTCCTACGAATTATGCAAAAACAATATTAAACACATTAAATAAATATATTTAACTATTCAATTTTTTGATATTTGTTTATATATGTGTCAATGGGAAATATGCATGCTACTTATTACATTGCATAGTGTCATTTTATATGTCTCCAATGTATCTTTATAGCATCTTTTTTGGGTACAGTGAATTGCCACCGTATCCAGACAGACAGCCGCACACGCCAGCACAAGAAATTGACTTGACGTATGCTTTTACAATCCAAGAGTACAACGATAGAAAATGTTGTACAAAAGAGTGCTTTGTTGATCTACAAAACTTTACAATGTAGACTTACTGTTGGGAAATGTAGCATGCAATTTCAAAAAAAAAATCCTACGCTCACGCAAGATCTATCTAGGAGATGCATAGCAACGAGTGGGGGAGAGTGTGTCCACGTACCCTCGTAGACCGAAAGCGGAAGCATTTACTTAACGCGGTTGATGTAGTCGAACGTCTTCTTGATCCAACCGATCTAGTACCGAACGTACGACACCTCCAAGTTCTGCACATGTTCAGCTCGATGACGTCCCTCGAACTCTTGATCCAACAAAGTGTCGAGGGAGAGTTCCGTTAGCATGACGACGTGGTGACGGTGATGGTGAAGTGATCCGCACAGGGCTTCGCCTAAGCACTACGTGAATATGACCGGAGGCGTAAACTGTGGAGGGGGCGCCGCACACGGCTTCGAACAATTGATGTGTGTTCTAGGCGCCCCCCTCCCCACGTATATAAAGGAGGGAGGGGGAGGAGGCCGGCCCTAGGTGTGCCCCAAGTAGGAGGAGCCCTACTTGGGCTCCTAGTAGGATTCGGCCCCCCTTTCCTTTTACCGGAGGGGGAAAGGGGGAAGGAGAGAGAAGGGGAGAAGGAAAGGGGGGTGTCGGTGTCAAAACCGGCGGATCTCGGGTAGGGGGTCCCGAACTGTGCGTCTAAGGTGGATGGTAACAGGAGGCGGGGGACACAATGTTTACCCAGGTTCGGGCCCTCTCGATGGAGGTAATACCCTACTTCCTGCTTGATTGACCTTGATGATATGAGTATTACAAGAGTTGATCTACCACGAGATCGTAGAGGCTAAACCCTAGAAGTTAGCCTATGATTAAGATTGTTCTTGTCCTATGGACTAAACCCTCCGGTTTATATAGACACCGGAGGGGGCTAGGGTTACACAGAGTCGGTTGCAAGGGAGGAGATCTAAATATCCGTATTGCCAAGCTTGCCTTCCATGCAAAGGAGAGTCCCACCTGGACACGGGACGAAGTCTTCAATCTTGTGTCTTCATAGTCCAACAGTCCGGCCAAAGTATATAGTCCGGCAGTCCGAGGACCCCCTAATCCAGGACTCCCTGAGTAGCCCCTAAACCAGGCTTCAATGACGACGAGTCCGGCGCGCAGATTGTCTTCGGCATTGCAAGGCGGGTTCCTCCTCCGAATACTCCATAGAAGATTTTGAACACTAGGATCGTGTCCGGCTCTACAAAACAATTTCCACATACCACCATAGAGAGTATAATATTCCACAAATCTAATCTGCTGACAACTTTCATAGCATGACACCACGCCATGACCCGGTCATTCTTCGAACCGTTTTCCTCAACCAGCTACTGCACATATTGCGAGGCGGTTTTCACGGCACGTCTTGTCGAAGCAGAGATCGTGTCCCCTCATCACGGGATTCTCATCAATACGGGTATGGGTAACCCAACCGCGCCATCAATCACGGCACTTGGGGACTAAGCGCGTTTACCAGGCAAGTGGGGAGGCGCAGAATCCCTGCTGCCCCTATTAGAGGATAAGGACTCCCTTTCACACCCACACCTTCTTCTTCCCGATTCATTCCCCTTCGCTCGAGCTCCAGCGCCCAAGCGTTCGTCTTCTCCGCCCACAAAGGCCTTCCGAAAATGTCCGGATCCGGAGCAGGAGGCAAGTGGATGGCTTCTACCGTCCGGGAGAAGGATATCAAAAAGCTTCGGGAGCCCGGGTACCTGGCCAAGAAAATCAGCCACCGTCTCCCGACGGCGGGACAGATCGTCCCTACTCCGGAACCCCACGAGAGGGTTGTATTCCTCCCTCATTTTGTCCGCGGGCTAGGGTTTCCCCTCCACCCGTTCGTTCGCGGCATCATGTATTATTACGGGATCGATTTTCATGATCTATCCCCCAATTCCTTCCTCAATATCTCGACATTCATTGTTGTGTGTGAGGCCTTTCTGCGCATCTCGCCACACTTCGGCTTATGGCTGAAGATTTTCAATGTGAAGCCCAAGGTAGTGGGCGGCGAGCACGCCGAGTGTGGGGGCGCTATGGTGACCAAGATGCCCAATCTCACATGGCCAACAGGTACTTTTAATGATTCCATCAAAGAGTGGCAACAGCAGTGGTTCTACATCACTGAGCCGCGCGGCACGGAATGGGCCGTTGCTCCCGAGTTTCGATCCGGAGCCCCTCTGCGGCTTACGTCCTGGCCTAAGAAGGGCCTGAACTGGTCTTCGTCTGACGAACTGTCGGTGCTCCAGACGCGCATTAAGGATATGGAAGACAAGAACATCGAGCTTGTCAATGTAGTCCAGGTGATGTTAGTTCGCCGGATCCTGCCTTGTCAACACCGGACTTGCAATCTATGGGAATTCGATCCGGCCAAGCACCAGACCCTGCGAGAGCTCTTTGGCTCCTCGCACAAAGACATTTGGAAGGTGCTTTTCAAGTCCGGAAAATCGTGGCCGGACTCGGCCTAGGACCGCGGGTACCAATTGTCCCGCCCTGCAAGCTCGGTAAGTTATTATATGTTTTATCCGCATAAACCAAGGGAAATGCTTAATGTGTTTTCCTCAACTCCCTTAGGGCTGGACGAAGAAGGCGGGGCAGATCCACTGCCCGGCTCCGCTGCCCGAAGAACCGGCCGGCCCACTTCTGACAAAGATGTTGGTCCTGGCGCCTTACAAGGCGCCGAAGAAGAAGGCCGAGAAGGAGGTCAAAAAGACCCGGGGCGGCCTTCGTCACCGTGGTACCTCGAACACAATATTCGAAGGCTCCAACGCCCGTTCTGCCTCCGAAGAGGACGAGGAGGAGGAAGACGAATCCCTAGCAGGGGAAAGAAAGAAGAGGGCGGCCTCCATACACTTGGAGACCAAGTCGCCTAAAAGGGAAAAGGCTCTTCTTCCAGAAGAGCCCACCGCCGCCGCCGAGAGCAGCCCGGCGTGGGATCCCAGGGCCCAGCCCCTGGTGAACTCGTGAGTATAAAATCCGAACACATTTATGCGTCCAGTCTCATCATGGCGTCATATTTTGACCCGAGCCATATTTTTGTAGTCCGGCGAGGTCCCACACCGAACAATCCTCATCAGAGGACTTGCTGAGCTCGGATGCTATGGAGAGCGGGACGCCCCCGAAGGCCCCTTCCCCGAAACATGCGGATAACACCGAGGCTTCGTCCCAGAAGGACCCCGGCCAAGGAGGGGAGGAAGAGATTGTGAAAGCGGCGCCTGGAGGTCAAACATCAGGGGCCGGAGACATGGGGGAGAAGATTCCCATGGGAGTCATTGGCGGGGGCCATCTTGAATTCGGCTCCCTGCCGGACGCAATTCTGGAGACCAATACGGCTCCAGAATCAAGCAGGCGGCCTCCCTCGGCTGGAGGGGGCGTGCCTGTTCCACCGGCAATCTCTGTCCAACCAGAGGTGTCGGATGCTTTGTTGGAGGCGCTGAAGAGCGGCTCCATCCTCGATGAACACCGTGCCCTTATGGGTGCGGTGATTGAGAAGATTCAGTCTGCTGAGAGTGGACTGAATGAAGCCTGCATCAGCCTTATAAGAGGCTTTGAGGTATGTTTTATGAGGTTTTGAAGAGTGTCATGGTATGGATATAGTAGCCCCTAATACACTGTTCGGTGAAATAAAGAACCGGACAAAGGATCAAATTTATGTTCGCAGGAAGACTCACTTGATGACATCTATCTCTCTTCTTTTATAAGCAGGCGTCTGTAGCGGCTGCTGCCTCTCATACTGCGGAGGTCTCCGGACTGAATCAAAGTCTGGAGCGGGCCAAAGAAGAACTTGGCCAGTTGAAAAGGCAGTTGGGAGATAAACAAGGTATGCGCAAGTCTTGTTCATGTTTATTGCGAACGAATTTCCAGTACGATAAAATATGTTTCATGATTTGCGCTAGGGATGATGTCCGAAGTCGAAGCTCTTAAGAAGGCTATGTCCGAGGCCGAAAGAAAGGCAGCCGCAGAGCGGGCTCTTCGTGAGAAGCACGAGGCCAGGGTTATTGAAGCTGAGCAGGAGCTTCAAGAGGCCGTGAAGAAATGCGAGGCCTTGGAGCAGAGTTTAACGGAGAGAGAATCCAAACTCACCCAGGCTCATCAGGCCGCGAGCGATGCCCGGGGGAAGCCCAAAGCACCCTACAGGAGATCCAAGAGGCGAGGAAGGTCGTGGCGGGTAAGGCTTTTTTCCATGTAAAGCAAGTATTTGAGGAGAAAATCATGTTTCTAATTTTGAATTCGGATTTCTCCAGGGGTATTTGCAGAACTGCCCCGCAGCATATCGGATGCCGCCCAATTCTACCAAGCCGAAGAAAGGAACACTGCGGATAAGCTCTTCTGGTCACAGTATCTGGCACCGAATTATCCGGTGCCTTTCGTCGACCAACTGAAACAGCTGATCGAACTGCATAGGGCGGCCGAACTAGCCATGAAGGATTTGATTATCCGGCTATGGCCCACCGAGCCGATTCCAAGCAGCTACTTCGGGCTCGTGAAGCGGCTTGTAAGTGCCTGCCCTTGACTTGACGCCATCAAGCGGTCGGTCTGTATAGAGGGTGCACGAATGGCCTTCACCCGCGCAAAGGTACACTGGGGGAAGATGGATGCTGAAAAGCTGATGACCGAGGGACCGCCAGAGGGGAAGGAGCACCGCAAGCCCGAGTTATATTATGAAAGTGTCCTGAGAGGATCCTACCTTGCAGCGGAGCTATGCACCAAGGACGTTATATTTCCATGAATGCAAATCATGTTGTCCTTTGTAATGTTTGAACAAGGTCATTTCTATTATTTATTGCCTGTTATATGAAAGTTTATCCTCCTGCGCGGCCGTTTTATATATGAATCCTGAGAGTTGGCCAGTCGTCGGCTTCTGCCCCCACGTAGGAAGTACGGGGGTGTTCGGGATAAACCTGATCACTCTTTATCCCAGGTTTGGGTCCTTCGAAGGAGGTGTTCAGCACAACGAACCAAGCAATCGGACTATAGGGCTTTATCACTCTCACTTAGCCATAGGAGCTTAAGGAAGGTAGGCGCAGCCCCTGCTGTTCGGAGGACCGCACGAGGGGCTCTTATAAGCACCTGATCGGAAGAAAAACCGATCCATCGCACGCTGCATTGGTTATGGCATTATGCGGAAGAAATCCTTCAAGATTTTACAACCTCTCGAACAGCTGACCAGCTCTCGCCGTATCATGACAGCCAGTTTTCGGCTTTCTCTACTGAAGTGCTCGTCCGGAAGAATCGGGACACAATCGCAGTAGTTCTCCCTGTGTCACCTTAGCCGATATAGCGGAACGTAAGGCAGCAAAACATGGGAGCCGGGCAAACCCAACATTTGACCCAAGACATGATTCGGAGCTGATGCATATAATGCTATAAGTTCGGGGTGCCGAACTTCCATGAAGGTGTTCGGACTTTATTGCCGTATTATGGGTAAAACGAAGCCCCTGGCATATTTAAGGCATATCACAGTGTACGGATGCCACTTGACAAAAGAATTTCAATAAGAAATATTAGCAGATAAGCGTTTTATAAATCCACATATTGTGTTTGAATAGTACGTCGATGCGTATGAATACGGGTAATGTGGTAAAAAAGAAATATGACTGTGGAACCTGCTGAGACCAGGGGGAAGAAGCTGTGTGCGGATCCGGATTATAGTCGGATGGTCATCGCCGGGAATATCTAAGGATTCCCTTGCGCGTTCGAGCTGCTTCCATATCGCCAGTCCTGGTCTACGCAAAGTTGAACCTGCAAGGAAAATGTAAAAAATGTTTGTGTGCCGGAGAGCGGTTGAGCCGCGGTATGCGGCCTGTCCTGGCCTTCGCCGGAATGTTTAATTGAGTTCTGGACGAGCCGGGCTATCCTGCCGCGAAGTATTTTGAAGTCCTTTGGCGGTGTCCGGGAGCCTGGCCGTTGACTCGAGGTTCGATTGAAAGGTGCCACTCATTGCTTCTGCCGTTAGAGCAGCGGTATACTCTTTGGTACCGAGGGAAAGTTCGGCCTTGACCGGGCATCTTGAGCTTATGGTAGGCATAATGTGGCACCGCGTTGAATCAAGCGAACGCGGTTCGTCCGAGCAGTGCCTGATAATCACTGCGAAAGGGGACGATGTCGAAGATTAACTCTTTAGTACGGTAATTGTCTGGTGATCCGAAGACTACCTCAAGGGCGATGGAGCCTGTACAGCTGTCCTCCACACCTGGTATAATACCTCTGAAGGTGGCTTTAGTGGGCTTGATCACCGAATGATCGATGCCCATCTTGCGCACTGTGTCCTGGTAAAGCAGGTTTAGACTGCTGCCTCCGTCCATAAGGACTCGTGTGAGGTGGAACCCGTCAATTAATGGGTCGAGGACTAGTGCGGCTGGACTGCCCTGATTGGTGTTAACCGGACGGTCCGCACGGTTGAAGGTGATCAGCCTTAGTTTATATTGTGGGACCACTGGTTCCGTTAAGTTGACATCCCTAAGGATGCGCATCCGGTTCCGGGTTGGGAGTGTGTGTGCCGTTTACCACGTTCACCGTTTGGATTTGCGGGGGAAATTTATTTTGCCCTCCTGTAATCGGTGGTCTGGGTTCCTCGTCGCCATCATCGCTTTGAGACCCCTTATCTTTGTTTTTGGCGCCTGACCTGCTGGCTTGTTTGAAGACCCAGCATTCTCTGTTGGTATGATTGGCTGGTGTTCCCGGGGTGCCATGAATTTGGCACTGGCGGTCGAGTATGCGGTCCAGACTGGACGGACCCGAATTGTCATTTTTGAGTGGCCCCTTTCACTGACTGGACTTAGAGCCACTAAATCCGGCATTGACTACCATATCTTCGGCGTTTTCACCATGTTTGCGACGCTTGTGTTTGTTGCGCCGGGGTTTGTCGTTGCTATCTCTGGCCTCTGACGTGCCAGGGTTGCTTGTTGTGTTGTTGCTACGGGCCAACCAGCTATCTTCGCGCGCGCAAAAGCGGGTCATGAGTGTCGTGAGGGCTGCCATGGATGTTGGCTTCTCTTGGCCGAGATGTCAGGCGAGCCACTCGTCGCGGATGTTATGTTTAAAGGCCGCTAGGGCTTCGGCATCCGAACAGTCGACAATTTGGTTCTTTTTAGTTAGGAACCGAGTCCAGAATTTCCTGGCTGGCTCTCCGGGCTGTTGTGTTATGTGACTTAGATCGTCAGCGTCCGGTGGCCGCACATAAGTGCCCTGGAAGTTGTCCAGGAATGCGTCTGCCAGGTTCTCCCAACTTCCGATTGAGTTTGCCGGCAAGCTATTCAGCCAATGCCGAGCCAGCCCTTTGAGTTTTTAGCGGGAGATACTTGATGGCGTGTAGATCATCCACGCGAGCCATGTGAATGTGGAGGAAGAAATACTCTATCCATACCGCAGGGTCTGTAGTGCCGTCATATGATTCAATGTTCACGGGTTTAAACCCTTCTGGGAATTCATGATCCATTACTTCAACAGTGAAGCATAGGGGGTGTGCGGCGCCTCTGTGCCGGGCTATATCACGACGCAGTTCATACGAGTCTTGTCTGTTGTGTTCGGCCCGGCCGGATTTTCTTTTAGTATATCCGACGTGACGGTTGTCATCACGCGTTGAGGCGCGCCCCCGTGATCCGTAGATCGATCTTGCGTGTCCTGCTTTGTTTTCCAATACGTCTCGCAGGTCCTGCGTATTACCCTGGGCCTTAGTATTTTTGTTTAACTGGCGACGGGGTGCGGGTTGGACTTCGGCCTGATATGCCGCATTGTCTCGGCCATAAGGTGGCCGGTCAGCCGCATCATACGCTGGAAGCGTAGGTTTTAATGCTTCCTCCTCGAGTTGGGGTAGCGACCTGTGCTTTGGGTAACTTTTCTTTGGGCGCTCGAGTTCGTATTCCTCGGCCGCCAGGACCTCAGTCCATCTATCCGCTAGCAGATCTTGGTCAGCTTGAAGCTGCTATTGCTTTTTCTTCAAGCTATTTGTTGTGGCTGTAAGCCGGCGCTTGAAGCGCTCCTGTTCGACGGGATCCTCAGGCACGATAAATTCTTCGTCGCCGAGGCTCACCTCGTCTTCGGAGAGAGGCATGTAATTGTCATCCTCTGATTCTCCGTCTGCTACCTGTTCCTTAAGGCTAGCTTGCCCATCCTCCCGCTCGAGGCCTGGTTGGAGGGGATTGTCTTCGTCTTTGGCACTATCCGCAGCGTTATTATCTCTTGTGCCGGTATCGCTGCTTTTGCTATGGCGGGCCTTAGAGCGGCACCGATGACGCCGGCGCTTAGATTGCTTCTCAGGGGGATTACCCTCCGTTGCCTTATTGCCATCGCTTTCCTTGGGGGTGTCCACCATGTATATATCATATGATGAGGTGGCAGTCCACCGCCCTGTGGGCGGTGGTTCCTGTTCGTCTCCTGCATCGTCATCCATACCGTCATGTCTTCGGAGCCGAAATCGAGCATGTCGGTTAAGTCGTCGACAGTGGCTATCAAGTGGGTGGTGGGTGGGGAACGAATTTCTTCGTCGTCCGCTTCCCACTCAAGCTGGACATAGTTCGGCCAAGGGTCTCCTGACAAGGAGAGAGACCTTAATGAATTTAGCATGTCGCCCAGGGGCGAGTGCTGAAAGATATCCATGGAGGAAAACTCCATGATCGGCGCCCAATCAGATTTGATAGGCACAGACGCAGGCGGTTTGGAGCCCGTGCCCGGGGACGAATCCAAGTGTCCGCAGTACGAAGCCGCCGAATACGAAGATCTGTCCGGGGAGAAAAACCTCACCCTGGATCACATCGTTGTTGATGATCGAAGGAGCCATCAAGCCTTATGGTGACGGCACAGTGGAACTCTCAATGAAAGCACCAATGTCGGTGTCTCCTAGCACCAATGTCAATGTTATTGACCCCCTAATCCAGGACTCCCTCAGGGGGAGCCGCCCCCTTCTCCTAGTTGTATTCGTCCTCCTTCCCTGTGGGGGGAGCTCCACCCCTTTGTGGGCTGGTGTGCCTCCCTCCTATGGCCCATATGGCCCATATCTTCCCCCGGGGGGTTCCAGTAACCCCCCCCCCCCCCCGGTACTCCGATATGTACCTGATACATTTCGAAACACTTCCGGTGTCCGAATACTATCATCCAATATATCAATATTTACCTCTTGACCATTTCTAGACTCCTCGTCATGTCCGTGATCTCATCCGGGACTCCGAACAACATTCAGTTACCAAATCACGGAACTCATATAATACAAAATCGTCATCGAACGTTAAGCGTGCGGACCCTACGGGTTCGAGAACTATGTAGACATGACCGAGACACATCTCCGGTAAATAACCAATAGCGGAACCTAGATGATCATATTGGTTCCTACATATTCTACGAAGATCTTTATCGGTCAAACCGTAATGACAACATACGTCATTCCCTTTGTCATCGGTATGTTACTTGCCCAAGATTCGATCGTCGGTATCTTCATACCTAGTTCAATCTCGTTGCCGGCAAGTCTCTTTCATTCTGTAATGCATCATTCTGCAATTAACTCATTAGTCACATTGCTTGCAAGGCTTATTATGATGTGCATTATCGAGAGGGCCCAGAGATACCTCTCCGATACTCTGAGTGACAAATCCTAATCTCAATCTGTGCCAACCCAACAAATACCTTCGGAGATACATGTAGAGCATCTTTATAATCACCCAATTATGTTGTGAAGTTTGATAGCACACAAGATTTTCCTCCGGTATCCGGGAGTTGCATAATCTCATAGTCGCAATAGCAATAAAACTTAACGATCATTATGCTAAGCTAACGGATGGGTCTTGTCCATCACATCATTCTCCTAATGATGTGATCCCGTTCATCAAATGACAACACATGTCTATGGTTAGGAAACTTAACCATCTTTGATTAACGAGCTAGTCCAGTAGAGGCATACTAGGGACACTGTGTTTTGTCTATGTATCCACACATGTATCAAGTTTTCGGTTGATACAATTCTAGCATGAATAAATAAACATTTATCATGATATAAGGAAATATAAATAACAACTTTATTATTACCTCTAGGGCATATTTCCTTCACTTACAAGGCTCCAAGTCTCAACAATGTATTGAGGTCAGAGCAGTCACTACAAAAAAGACCCCATAGGTGAAGGAAATATGCCCTAGAGGCAATAATAAAGTTGTTATTTATATTTCCTTATATCATGATAAATGTTTATTATTCATGCTAGAATTGTATTAACCGTAAACTTGATACATGTGTGGATACATAGACAAAACATAGTGTCCCTAGTAAGCCTCTACTAGACTAGCTCGTTAATCAAAGATGGTTAAGTTTCCTGACCATAGACATGTGTTGTCATTTGATGAACAGGATCACATCATTAGGAGAATGATGTGATGGACAAGACCCATCCATTAGCTTAGCATAATGATCGATAAGTTTTATTGCTATTGCTTTCTTCATTTCATATACATATTCCTTTGACTATGAGATTATGCAACTCCCAAATACCGGAGGAATACCTTGTGTGCTATCAAACGTCAGAACGTAACCGGGTGACTATAAAGATGCTCTACAGGTATCTCCGAATGTGTTTGTTGGGTTGGCATAGATCGAGATTAGGATTTGTCACTCCGAGTATCGGAGGGGTATCTCTGGGCACTCTCAGTAATGCACATCATAATAAGCCTTGCAAGCAATGTGACTAATGAGTTAGTTGTGGGATGATGCATTACGGAATGAGTAAAGAGACTTGCTGGTAACGAGATTGAACTAGGTATGAAGATACCAACGATCAAATCTCAGGCAAGTAACATACCGATGACAAAAGGGAATAACGTATGTTGTTATTACGGTACGACCGATAAAGATCTTCATAGAATATGTGGGAGCCAATACGAGCATCAAGGTTCCGTTGTTGGTTATTGACCTGAGGGGTGTCTCGGTCATGTCTACATAGTTCTCGAACCCGTGGGGTCCGCACGCTTAACATTCGATGACGATTTTGTATTTATGAGTTATGTGATTTGGTAACCGAATGTTGTTCGGAGTCCCAGATGAGATCACGGACATGACAAGGATTCTCGAAATGGTCGAGAGGTAAAGATTCATATATAGGACGATAGTATTTGGACACCGAAAGTGTTCTGGGGGTATCGGGAATGTATCGGGTCACCAGAAGGGGTTCCGGGCAACCCCCCGCAAACTATATGGGCCTAATGGGACAAGAGAGGGACAGACCAGCCCCTAAGGGGCTGGTGCGCCCCCTATAGGCCGAAATAAGGGGGAAAGGAAAGGAGGGAAGGGAGAAGGAAAGGGGAGGATTCGGCCGACGGTGTCCTGGATTAGGGGGTACTCACCACGTCGTCTCCCGATCAGTTGGATTGGGCCGAGGACCCCCATGGCCGTTTGCTCATGGGACAGTTCGGACAGCCGATGTATACACGAGGAAGATTCCACAAGACTTGGTGATCAAGACAAGGACTCCTCTCCACCGGCGTATTCGACTAGGACTCTTGTTATCCTAGGCCTCTGGTACATTATATAAGCCGAGGCCAGGCTAGTCGATAGATGATCATGACATTACTCATCATACCTCTAGGGTTTAGACCACAACATATGATCTCGAGGTAGATCAACTCTGTAATCATACACATCGAATACAATCAAAAGCAACATGTAGGGTATTATCTCTTCGAGAGAGCCCAAAGCTGGGTAAAATCCCGTGTCCATGTTACCTTCGATCCTAAGACACACAGTTCGGGACCCCCTACCCGAGATCTGCTGGTTTTGACACCGACAATGGTGCTTTCAGTGAGAGTTCCGCTGTGTGGTCGGCAAAAGGATCAATGGCTCGCCTGCAGATCAACTGCAACGTCGGCATCTTCGTCACCGCCTCGACTAGTCACCTTGGCTTGACCGGGGACTGTGCCCTACCTCCAATCATCATGTTTGGACGAGGGCCTTCATCAACATCAACTCCGATCTCTATCAAGATCATGGAGGAATCATCCATGGAGCTCGGGGGCTCAACGTCAACATTGCCCTTGGGCGACCGTGCTGTTTTTCCGAACAGCGAACTTGTATCCGCTACCACCACCTCCTCGAGCATCGTTTTGACAATTCCTTTGATGGAATTGTGCAGAATTGAGTCTACAACAACACTGTAAAATTTCTTCGCGTTCCGATGGAGCAATCTTCGCCGGTCTCCGATATACAGGAGCCCCGCAAATCTGGACGGAATCTGGACGAGTTTGGAGCGTGGTGTCCAGCACCTAGCTCGGACGTCCTTTGAAAGATCCAACCGTTGATCGGCTGTGGAATTTCTATATCTACCACCCCTCAAAATTTCAGCTCGATCCGACTGTCCAAACTCCGGGAACCTTCCGATTAGTGCATCACTTTTCAGATCTGTTTTATGCGCGAGTACGAATCCGACCCGAGTTCATCTTTTTGATGAATGGGATTTCGGACATCCTTTTTGAAGGAAGTTTTGTATGGGGTATTGTGTTTTGCTCCCAAACACATCCCACTAATTTTAAAGTCTTTTCCGATATGATCTTCACCATCGCACCGGTGTCAAACCAGCCCGACAATGTTGCTCCACGGCAGCCGACCTGCGCTAGACACGTCGTCGCTTTGTTGAGCTGAGCTCAACTTCTTCGGATCATCATCTCGGCAAGCCGAACAAGTGTTCGGCATCGCGAAGGATAAATCATCACCAACCTCGCCGCCCCACAGATTAGACGGAGCAGGCACATCAGCATCGCTGCACGGTTACTTCATCAAGCCGGCATTGACCACGTCACGAGTTATGACCTGCATCGGCATGGCCGCACCGTTGCTTCTTCAAGCCGATGTCCATCACGCCGAACTACCTCAACACCTCGGCTAACATGGCAGCTGCAACGTCTCTTTACCGACCTGCTTCGTCACCTTGTCTGGACCGGGGGCTTCGCCATCCCTTCATCAACCTACTCCGGAGACTTCGGCGTCATCAGTCGATCAGCTTCGTCACGTTAGCTGGACCGGGGGCTTTGCCTCGGCGAGCCAACCTTTACCAACACCGCCATGCCGTCGCTTCACCGCCCATCAGGCAATGGGTGTGCGGATCGAGTCCCAATTTTGGGAGTCACTTTTCTTCGGACTGCTACAACAAATAAACCAGGTGCTATTAATCCTAGCAATTTTTGCTTGTTTGTGCTTTTTCCCCAGGAATTATTACTCTGGTTTCTTCCATCACCTGTATACAGGTCTATCAAATGACGGCCGCATTAACGACGGTCACGTGGTGGTTCGGTCAGTGTCCGTACATAGTTCGGCGAACGCCGCATCCGGAACTCGGACCGACCTCTGAATTCAGGCTTTGCCACGCCTTTACTGCATCACGCTGACGCCCTGCATCGACATTGACTTCGGCGCCAGGCCACATATTTTTAAATAAATTATCTTGCGTAAATTAATTACGCGAGGATTTTTATATATTTATATTATTATTGTTGGCCTCCACTATTTTACATGTGAAGGTAATGGACTTCGACTGCGTCACGTGGTCTCTTCCGCAAACCGACGCCGTCGTCCTAATCGGCGTAAATCGGCTCGCATGGTCACCTTGTTGGTCGTGTTGCCATACCGACGTGTTCGGTTACCTCGGGGACTTCGGCATCGCCGAGAGAGCTCTACCTCATTGAGCGTTCGGCGCACAGGCCATATTTCTTTTATTGCTCACTTTGCATAAATTATTTATTATGCAACATTTTTTTATTTATTATTATTACTATTATCTCCGGTTTGCACTATTTTTTGTGCACAGGTAAATGATTCGGGTCGGGCAGTGTTGTCACCTCGGCGTACTGACATACCACGTCACCTCGACTGGACGGGGGGCTTCGTCAACACTTCATTAACCCACGCCGGGGACTTCGGCGTCACTCTGCCGGCCTGCATTGGCTGTGCTATGTCACCACTACGGAGTGCCGAGCTCTTCGCTCCGCCACCTCGGGACCGGCTTGGGGGAAGGAACCTTGTCCCGCATCAAGCTCGGACCGCATCATCAATGTCGAACACATTAACCAGCTAAGTCGCTTTCATGCTCAAAGTTTTAAATTTTTAACTTGTGTTCGGTTTGACCATGCTCACATACGTTGTCCGTTAAAAGAAACTCCCCTTACCCATGTGAACTGGGGACTCTTAAAATTTACACGAGCCATTCTATAATAATGTGTTTTCTTCTTGGTCGTTGCAAAGTCTTTCTACCGCTCCTTTTTTGACTCGAGTGTATGGTCAATAGCCAGATAGCCTAGCTTCTCTCTAAAGCCGCTCGAGTTTAGTTCGCTAAAATGGCCTCGGAGAAACACTCCGCCTTCGGGATAAGGAGCTTGAAGCCGTAGGCTGACCCGCTTGAAGTCTTGAGATCGGATGTGTCATGGTAAAGCACGACAGAAGCACAATTTTTTTAAGACCAATTTCCGGATTTGCACCAAAATCTCGGTTTAGTCCGGACGTCAAGCCTTTACATAAGTTTTTGGCTTTTCGAGCCTATGGCACTCTTAAACTATTGGTGTGTTTCCAACATAAGTCTCGTAGTGCAATGTCGGACACCTTTAGAGATTCTGTAAAAACATTCTCGGATATTGCTATATATGCATCGGTTTCGAATTGTGTCTTTGGTCAATAGTTGGGTTGCCCGGCTCCTGTGCTTGCCTCCTACGTTCCGGTTTGTTCGGCTAGGTGTGCAAAGGGAGAACCACTGCGATTGTGCTTCTAGCTTGCATGGTTAAGCACCTCAGTGGAGAAAGCCGAAAACTGATTGTCACAATAAGCGTAAATTGGTTAGCGATCCGATGACTGTGTTAAATGACGGGCCGTTCATAACATTGGCCGAAGTGTTTACGGCTTGACCTCGGCTGTCGTCAAACACTAACCAGGGGCTAGTAGATGGCCTCCCAACTTTAAGCTCCTATGACTAAGTGAAAGTTATAAAATCCGCATATCTGATTGCCTCGTTTCCGCTAACACAACCGCCTTCGGGCACCGAGACATCGGCTAAGGGTTGTTTGTTATTGCGGAAACACCCTGCGTAGCATCTACAAGTGGGTGGAAGCCGACGATGGGCCACTTTCAACTGATAAACAGTTGCAACGGAGTCAAAATAAACATATCATCGACATTTGTATTTGATATACAAGGGCCGCCTTCCGTAATCATCGTTATAAAGCCATAAATATGCATCAATTTGACTTAAGATTTCGTCCAAGCTGGGTTGCCTGGCTCCTGTGATTACCCTATGTTCCCGATTGTTTGGCTAGGAGGTAAAGGGAGCACCTCTGTGATTGTTACTTTTGGGTCATTCGTGTTAGTACCTTAGACTGGGAGAAGCCGAAAGCTAGCCATCTTAAAGAATATAATTGGTCGGCAACGACGGAAGTGAAAATTTTGGTCCATTAAAAGCCACAGAGATCGGGAACTTACCTCGAACTAAATCCTCAATATTGTTCTCCTGCATCGATTGGAGTTGAGGTTTCATGATCATGGTCGGCATGACAACCCAAAGAAAGGAACTGATAGCGGAATTATTTTCTTTGGGAGATGTTTCTCACATCAAATAGTAATATAACATTCTCTCCGCATACCTTTGTTTATAAAACCATATGGCTGGATTGCCTTGTTTGTCATAAAACTTTGCCCTTGTAAAGGCTTTGTAAAGTAGGACAAACACTCCCAAGCTACTGGCCGAGGAGGTTGAAGCCGATGGTCGGTCAACAAAGTTTTGTACAATGCGGATCCGAGCATTAATGATGTAAAGTACTTGGATATATAGAATCATCACACATAAAAATTGCGAGTAAAATCCATTTACTGCAATCCATCTTTTAAACCCCTTGGGGCCTACCTTGGCGAGCTCGGATTTCGACCAGCTCTAAGATCCTTTAAGAGATCTTTATTCTCTTCTCGAGAAGTTTGTGTTAAACACAACAAATTTTTCTGTCAAACGGATATTGATCCTTAATTCGGCCACCTGTGCCCACATTAAGGCTCGAGGGCTACTGGACTTCGCGCTCATTATTTATAAATATTAAAGGGGCACATCGATCCCCTGTTCTGGTGTTGCCACCCGACCACAGTGGCTCGGGGGCTACTGTATTGCCTATTCAATGCACAAAATTCAAAGTGCTCAGTGTTCGGTATGACCGAACTATGGACAAGCACGTCTTCGGACAACAATAAGTACCATCTGGGACTTATCCGGCATCAAGCTAATATATCACGGTGACTTCTCACGACCCTCTCTCAGGGGCCCGTCCGCCGATCACTATTACCTCTAATATATTACACTGTGTTTCTATTCCTACGTATGCTGCCGAGCTAGGAGTTGATCCTCAGGTCAATTTCACGAGTCGACCTGAGTCTCAGGGGCTACTAGGATCAGCAGTTTTATGTTTTCCTTCAGGTGCATCTCGGGTTTTAGACCGACACACACCTTGAGGGCTACTGGATATCTCGGTAGAGAATAAATTGCACCAATAAAAAATATTCACAAAAAAATCAGCCCGCGGTCGGGGTGGTGCACCACCTCGGAAGCAGTCCAGCATAAAGCTCGGGCACCAATGGCTGTCTCCATAGAGGGTATTTCCGGCATTAAGCTCGGCAGAATTCGTTCAATCTTTTAAAAGACCGAGGTAGTTTACGACACCTCGAACGCTGACCATCGTTGGAGCTCGGAAGTGGTCCGGCATAAAGCTCGGATTCGAATGGCTCGTTCCATAGAGAACTTTTCAGCGTTAAACTCGGATAACCTCCTTCAAAATCTTTCAAGCCAAGGTGATCTATGACACCTCGGATATAGTCCGGCGTTGGAGCTCGGATATAATCTGGCATTGGTGCTCGGCTGCAAAAGATATCTCGAATGCAGTCCGGCGTTGGAGCTCGGATGCAAGAGGACACCGCCGCACAGGAACAAATTCAAACCGGAGATGTGGCGTAAAAAATAATAACAAGGCACTGATAAAGGCCGAGAACTTAAAGGGGCTCCTCGGATACCCGACGTGTAAACTCTTTGGATTCACTTTGGCGATCCTCAAGATCGAAGATGAGATGATTTGTTGAACCAGTTTTCAAGACCGACGACCAAAGATGAAGAATAGTTCGGAAGAATCGAGGAGCGTTCCCAATTTGAAGACCAGTTCAGGGGGCTACTGACGGTGTCCTGGATTAGGGGGTACTCACCACCTCGTCTCCTGATCAGTTGGATTGGGCCGAGGACCCCCATGGCCGTTTGCTCATCGGCCAGTTCGGATAGCCGATGTATACATGAGGAAGATTCCACAAGACTTGGTGATCAAGACAAGGACTCCTCTCCACCGGCGTATTCGACTAGGACTCTTGTTATCCTAGGCCTCTGGTACATTATATAAGCCGAGGCCAGGCTAGTCGATAGATGATCATGACATTACTCATCATACCTCTAGGGTTTAGACCACAACATATGATCTCGAGGTAGATCAACTCTGTAATCATACACATCGAATACAATCAAAAGCAGCATGTAGGATATTATCTCTTCGAGAGAGCCCGAAGCTGGGAAAAATCCCGTGTCCATGTTACCATCGATCCTAAGACGCATAGTTCGGGACCCCCTACCCGAGATCTGCCGGTTTTGACACTGACATCGGCCTCCCCCTTTCCTTCCCCTCCCCCCTCTCTTTCCTAACCCCTTCGACACTTATGGAAGGGGGGAGGCCGACTTGGAGGAGGCACCCAAGTAGGATTACTCCTACTTGGGGCGCCCCTTGCTGCCCCTCTCCCTCTCCCACCTATATATATGTGGGTGCGGCACCGCTAGAACACACAACATTGATTCCTAGTCGTGTGCAGCACCCCCCTCCACAGTTTACGCCTTCGGTCATATTGTCATAGTGCTTAGGCGAAGCCCTACGCGGATCACTTCACCATCACCTTCACCATGCCGTCGTGCTGACGAAACTCTCCATAGACACTTTGCTGGATCAAGAGTTTGAGGGACGTCATCGAGCTGAATGTGTGCAGAACTCGGAGGTGTCATACGTTCGGTACTTGATCGGTTGGAACGAGAAGAAGTTCGACTACATCAACCGCATTGTCAAACGCTTCCGCTTTCTGTCTACGAGGGTACGTGGACACACTCTCCCCCTCTCGTTGCTATGCATCTCCTAGATAGATCTTGCATGAGCATAGGAAATTTTTTGGAATTGCATGCTACGTTTCCCAACAATAGGCACCACTCCACCGCCGCAATGTTTCCATGACTTTATACACTCCTTAAACTTGTAATATCTGGTTTTTCCTGTGTAATTCTTATCGTATATTAATGGTAACACTATATCTCCATATATTCCATTTTATAGTAACACTATATCTCAGTATAGTCCATTTACTATATCTTCACATGGTCAATATTTGGAAGTACACCATAGTATATCATTTAACTTTTATTGATCCAGATTATATTCTATTGAAGACTTCTCAAGCCTCAATATATCATATGTAAAATCCATAATCATGTTTGTTTTTATGAAACTATTTCAAAAAAAATTATACCCCGGTGGTTAATTTATATCATTCATGAAGTTGTTTTGTGTTAATTTTACAACAAACAATTTCAGTAACTATTTACAAGAATCTCTTCATCTCCACCATGGACAAGAAGAAAAAAACTTTCATCCACCTGAGGTACTTAGTCTTTTAAGCAATCACCCTCGTGAACCTCTCTAGGACCACTATAGTACTTACTACTAACAATTAGTTTATACGAAACATATGGCTATGTACATTTGATAGCATAAATGATGAATTCAAGCTCTGAAGCAAATTGAACTCTATCCGTCCACACATGCTTATGAATTGTATTCAATATGGATATCTGCACAGTGTTATGTGACACGTCTCCAACGTATTTATAATTTTTTATTGCTCCATGCTATTGTAGTATTCATCTTTGATGTTTTATATGCATTATTATGCTATTTTATATCATTTTTTGGGACTAACGTATTAACCTAGTGCCCAGTGCCAGTTGCTATTTTTTTCTTGTTTTTGCCTTTACAAAAAATCAATACCAAACGGAGTCCAAATGGAATGGAACTTTTTGATGATTTTTCTTGGACAACAAGACACCCAGGAAGCTTCGGGAGGAGGCCAGAAGGGCCACGAGGTGGCCACAAGCTCGGAGGGCGCGCCTTAGGGGGATCCCCCAAGCTTGTGGGCCCCTCATGGCACTCCCAACCCTAATTTTTCTTCTATAAATACCCAAATATTCCTCGAAGACCAGAGGGCACACCCAGAATACTTTTCCGCCACCACAAGCTTCTGTTCTCGTGAGGTCCCATCTTTGGGCCTTTTCCGGTACTTCGCCGGAGGGGGATTCCATCACAGAGGGCTTCTACGTCAACCATGTTGCCCTTCTGATGATGTGTGAGTATTTTACCACAGACCTACGGGTTCATAGCTAGTAGCTAGATGGCTTCTTCTCTCTCTTTGATCTTCAATACAATGTTCTTGGAGATATATTCGATGCAATCTTCTTTTGCAGTGCGTTTGTTGAGATCCGATGAATTGTGGGTTTGTGTTCAGATTATCTATAAATATTATTTGAGTCTTCTCTGAACTCTTTTATTAATGATTTATATAGCTTTGTATTTCTCTCTGATCTATTGATTTGGTTTGGCCAGCTAGATTGATTTTTCTTGCAGTGGGAGAGGTTCTTTGTAATGGGTCCAATCTTGCGGTGCTCAATCCCAGTGACAGAAAGGGACATGATATTTGTATTGTTGACATTAAGGATAAAAAAGATGGGGTTTATTCATATTGATTGGATCTAGCCCTCTACATCACGTCATCCTGCTTAAGGCGTTACTCCATTCTTGTTAACTTAATTCACTAGATGCATGCTGGATAGCGGTCGATGTGTGGAGTAATAGTACTAGATGCATGTAGGAGTCGGTCTAATTGTGTCGGACGTGATGCCTATATACATGACCATTGCCAGAGATGTCTTCATAATTATTCGCTTTTCTATCAATTGCTCAACAATAATTTGTTTACCCACCGTATGCTTTCTTTGAAGAGAGAAGCCTCTAGTTAAAACTATAGCCCCCGGGTCTACAGCTTTAGGTAATAATGATCCCGCTACTTTGGATAATGATCGATCCTATGAAATTTTTGATAAAGTTGGCTTGGAGAGGTCATGACTTTATTTGATGATAATCCCACTATTTTGGAAGAGTGTCAACTTTGCATGCATGTGGATCATGTAGAGAATATGTTATGTGATGGCTATATTGTTGAATTTGAATATGATCCCACATGTAACTATTATGAAAGAGGGAAATATGGTTGTAGAAATTTTCATGTTATTAAATTACCTCTCTTCATGTTGATATTGCCAATGTTTTATTCTTCTTTCTTCCATATGCTAGTTTTTGCTTCCCTTGATAATTTGTTTGCTCATAAAATGCCTATGCATAGGAATTATGTTAGACTTAAATATGTTTGTCACATGTTTTATGATGCTCTCTTTGTGTTTCAATTATTATCTTTCATGTGAACATCAAAAAAATCTCAAGCCTATCTTGATGGCTATAAAGAAAAGAGCTTGTTGGGAGACAACCCAATAGTTTTTTATTCTGTTTTCCAATAAATATGACATTATGCTTCTGTTATGATGGTGTTCTTGTGTTTTAAATTAGTGTTTGTGCCAAGTAAGACCTTTGGGATGATTTGGAAGATAGTTGATTTGATTCTGTGAAAAAAATGAAACTTTTGCACCCAGTTCTGGAATTTTGTAAATTCACAGAAACCTGCTTTTACTTTGAATGTTTTGCACAAGATTGATATACAAATTTACCATGCTGTCCTAATTTTTTTAGAATTTTTAGAGTTACAGAAGTATGGTCATTGTTTAAATTACTAGAGATTGTTCTGTTTTTCATAGATTCTGCTTTTATTGTGTTGTTTGCTTATTTTGACGAATCTATGGTTAGTATCAGGGGGTATGAGCCATGGTGAATTTAGAATACACTATATATAATTCAAATATGAAATTGGAATGAGTTTACATGTAGCGACCCGACCTGAATGGATCGAAGTCTCTGTGCTTAAGTGTCATCCCTGGATCGGTATTGCTGACACACATAGTACTCGAGGATTTATAGCAGAGTTCAATCACACACTTATTACATCGAGTGTCTCAAAAAGAGTACTTAGTACAATAACATGGTTGAAGGCCATCTAAGTAAGATAACTACGGAAGCATCAAAGATAATTGAGTCCATCCAACTCCACGGCAATACTAAGTGCATGACAAGGACCTAGCGCACCTTACTCTTCGTCTGAGAATCCTGCAGCATGATACGTTGCAGTCATGTAGGTCAGCACATGGAATATGCTGGCAAGATAACACCATATAGGTAACGATGCAAAAACAACTATCGCTACATGCATATATGGCTGGTGGAGGCTCTAAGTTTAATATTTGCATAAAGCCAATTTTTTCCTACAACAAAGGAATAGATTTTATTTAACTACCAAGTTCATGTCATTTAATGAGAAGGTTCCTCCATCTCACTCCCAAAATATTAAGTATAACCCAACAAATTCATTAAGTAGAGTGATGAGATCAAATCAATAATTCAAGTATCAGATACTCAATATGTCCATAACCGGGGACACGACTAACCATGATTAGTTTATACACTCTACAGAGGTTTGCGCACTTTCCCCCACAAGACTCGATCTCCTCCATTAAATTTCTCAAACTACATGATGTTTGAGAAACGGATGATCGAGACACAGTCTTTCTGAAGCATTAACTCTTTACTCTGGGTAGACAGTACCACCTACTTCCCCTACATCTGCTAGCCTACCACTGAAAGAGGTCACACAACATACTCAACTATGCCAGAGCCCATAATGGCTTGTGGCTGCACACGGAAGTTTCTAGCATGAATAATCTTATGATCCCTTTGAGCCTGGGTGGCATTCCATAGGATGATCACACGGGTACTCCGGGATATCCTATGACATCACTGGATTGCTCCAGGTGCCCGCAACCAATCCACCCAGATGTGTATTAAAGTTGCCACCTTAAGTTTCCCTTAGTTAGTATCTCTCACATCTTGCATGAATCTCTCATACCAAACCACGTGTACGAGCATAGCAAGCAATATGAGCATAACGTATATTCCCATGGTTGATCAAAGACAATAGGTTCCTACCTCAACAACTACTTCCCAAATACACATGTTACCAAACCTATTCATGCAATGTTTGAGGGTTGAAACTAATGCATAAAAACAGGGTAATAAAGGGATATGATCAAAGTGTTACTTGCCTTGCTGACGATCGGAAAACCCTAGAGATTCGTAATAGTAAGCTTCACACTCCGGAAACTCTATCGTGAACAAACAATAGCATATATAAGCACTCAAGCATAATATGCAAAGGTAAAACTAAAATAAAATATCTAAACAAAAATTACAAGTGAAGAACTTCGATTTGCAACAAGAATCGATCAAATCGGAAATACGAAACTCAAACTACGATCAAAAGAAGTTCGAAATCAAATCTGCTTGAAACCAAATTTGAATTTTCAATATCATGTTCAAGTTGTTTATCTGAACAAAGGGGAATAAGACGAAGAATTTGGCGTTGGTTTCGTTGGATTTGGATAAACGAGCAAAAAGTAGCGAGGGTTTAAAGGTCAGGGACTAATCTGTAAGAAAACTAATCGCGAATAGGTCCTTGGCTGAAAATAAAACTAAAAAGAAAAATCTAACGAACGAACGTTCGCTAACAGAAACTAACGAATGAAAACATTCACTAACAGATCTAAACGAACGAACGTTCACTAATTAAACTAACCTAATAAAATTAAACCGATCTAACGATAAAAACCGAAAACAAAAAAACTGGGGCGGGTTTTAGCGGTAATACCTGTTCGGGCGGAGAAAACAGGGGGCGGCGCGGATCGGGTGGCAGCGGCGGATCGGGCGGCGGCGGCGGTGCTCCAGCGCCGGATCGGTAGCGCGGGGCGGCGGCGACAGCGGCTTGCGGCGCGGCAGCGGCGGCAAGGCGGCGAGCGGCGGTAGCGGCGACGGCGCGGCTCGGCGGAAGGCAGGCGGCGGCGGGGGGCTGACGAGAGGAGGGAGGCGGGGTGGCGGCAGCTTTAAAGGGGGCCGGGGGGGCTTCGACTTGGGGAGGGGGTCGGGCAACGGCGTCGGCGACTCGGACTCCAGTGGGAGTCCGGCTCGGCCACGCGGTGGGGAGGCGGCGGCTCTGACGGGTCGGCTGGGCCTTCGGCCCAGTTCAGTCTGGAACTTTTTTTAATAAATAAATTTCTCCGTGAAGAAAATTCCAAATAAAACAAAATAAAAATCCTAAAATTCCAGAAATAATTTTCACCGTCCTCTCCTAATATTTAGGAAAAAGTGAACATTTTTCTAGGCTAAATGCAATTTTTTTAAATGCATATTTTTCCCAAATTTAACCGAATAAACTTTCAGGTAAAATCCAAATAAAATATAATTTTATTCAAAATTAAATTTCCAACATTTCCTAGCTGTTTTGAAGAAGTCATATTATCTTCTCTCATTTATTTAAATTGAAATAATTGGAAAAAGAATTTGAATAAAACCACTTTGATCCAATTTACCAATTTTGAAAAATTCAAAAAGGTATTGTTGTGAAACCTCCAACTCTCTCAATTGGTCCTTGAGTTGCTTAAGGCTTCTAGGATCAAAATGTCCAAATAAACAAATTCAAAAAAATGCTCAAATCAGGGATGCATATGATGACCTAATGAATAACATCCAAATTGAAAATTGGGATGTTACAAACCTACCCCCCTTAAGATGAATCTCACCCTCAAGATTCGGGTTGGCTAGCAAAAAGGTGTGGGTGGTCTTTCCGGAGGTCTTCTTCTCGCTCCGAGGTGGCTTCTTCTTCGGTATGGTGGCTCCACTGAACTTTGAAAAACTTGATGACCTTGTTGCGTGTAACTCGATTGGCAAACTCGAGAATCTTGACGGGTTTCTCCTCATAGGTCAGGTCACTCTCCAACTGAATTGCTTCCAGGGGCACTGTATCCCTCAGAGGAATATTAGCCATCTCTGCATGGCACTTCTTCAACTGTGAAACGTGAAACACGTCACGAACTCCATACAAACCTTCGTGTAACTCCAACTTGTAGGCAACTTCTCCCATACGTTTCAAAACTTGGTATGGTCCTACAAATTGTGGTGCTAACTTTCCTTTGACTCCAAATCGTTTAACTCCTTGAAGTGGTGACACACAAAGATATGCTCTGTCTCCTACTTCGTATGTTACCTCTTGCGTTTAGTATCGGCATAACTCTTCTGCCTGGACTGAGCTACCTTCAGTCTATCGTGAATCAACTTGACCTTCTTCTCAGATTCTCTGATCAAATCTGGTCCGAACAACTGTCGATCTCCAACTTCATCCCACATCAATGGTGTCCTGCACCTCCTTCCATACAAGGCTTCGAAAGGGGCCATCTTCAAACTGGCTTGGTAGATGTTGTTGTATGAGAACTCTGTGTAAGGCAAATTATCATCCCAACTAGGTCCATAATCTAGCGCACAAGCACTCAACATGTCCTCCAGAATCTAGTTGACTCTCTCGGCCTGTCCATCTGTTTGCGGATGAAAGGCTGTACTAAACTCTAGCCTGGTACCCAAAGTATGATGCAACCGATTCCAAAACTTTGAGGTAAATTGTGTTCCTCTATCTGATACGATGGTCCTCGGAACTCCATGCAGACATACGATCCTGGTCATATATAGCTTGGCCAACTTCGCGCTTGTATAAGTGGTTTTCACGGGGATAAAATAAGCCACTTTGGTCAAACGATCGACTACTACCCAGATGGAGTCATATCCTGATCGTGTCCTGGGTAATCCGGTGATGAAATCCATGCCAAGCTTATCCCACTTCCATTTGGGTATCGGCAAAGGCTGAAGTAATCCTGCTGGCTTCTGATGCTCTGCCTTAACTCTCTGACATACGTCACATACTGCTACATACTCGGCAATATCCTTCTTCATACCTGTCCACCAAAAACGTTCCCTCAAATCCAAATACATCTTGGTGTTTCCTGGATGAATCGAATATGGCGAATCATGAGCCTCCTGAAGAATTAACTTCCTAATCTCTGAGTTATTGGGCACATAGATACGATCCTCAAACCATAAAGTTTTGTGTTTGTCCTCATGAAAACCTTTGGCCTTTCCTTTACTCATCTTTTCCTTTATGTCCACAATCTCCTTATCGGTCTTCTGAGCTTCTCGAATCTTTCCCAACAACGTGGACTGTACTTCCAACGCTGCAACAAAACCTCTCGGAACTATCTCCAAGCGAAGTTCTCTGAGATCATTGGCTAACTCCTGAGGTAATCCTCCGGTTATTAGAGTATTAACATAACTCTTGCGGCTCAACCCGTCTGCTACAACATTGGCCTTTCCTGGATGATAATGCAGTTTCATATCATAATCCTTTATGAGCTCCAACCATCTCCTCTGCCTGAGGTTCAACTCCTTCTGCGTGAAGATGTACTTCAAACTCTTATGATTCGTGTATACATCACAACGGTTTCCAATGAGAAAATGCCTCCAGGTCTTGAGTGCATGCACCACGGCTGCTAACTCCAAATCATGCGTGGCATAATTCCACTCATGCGGTCGAAGTTGACGTGAGGCATATGAAACAACTCTTCCTTCTTGCATAAGAATGCCTCCAAGGCCCTGGCGTGAAGCGTCGCAATATACTTGGAAATCCTTGCGTATATTTGGAAGAATTAGCACTGGGGCTGTAACCAAACATCTCTTCAGCTCCTGAAAACTAGCTTCGCACTCCTCGGTCCATTTGAACTTAGTATCCTTCTTCAATAACTCCGTCATGGGCTTCGCAATCTTGGAAAAATTCTCAATGAATCTCCGATAATATCCTGCGAGTCCAAGGAAACTGCGTATCTCTCCAACTGAAGTGGGTGCCAACCACTCGGTGACTAATTTAACTTTGGAAGGGTCTACTGCTATACCTTCTCCAGATATAACATGTCCGAGAAATCCGACTTCCTTCAACCAAAACTCACATTTGCTGAACTTGGCATATAGCTGATGTTCCCTGAGCTTCTCGAGAACCAAGTGCAAATGTTCCTTGTGTTCTTCTTCATTCTTCGAGTACACCAATATATCATCAATGAACACCACAACAAACTTATCCAAGAACTCCATGAACACCTTATTCATCATACTCATAAAGTAGGAAGGGGCGTTAGTCAAACCAAATGACATGACCGTGTACTCATATAGCCCGTACCTTGTGGTAAAAGTTGTCTTGGGTATATCCTGTTCTCGGATCTTCAACTGGTGATATCCTGATCAAAGATCGATCTTGGAGAATACTTTAGCTCCCTGTAGTTGGTCAAACAAATCATTGATCATCGGTAGTGGGTATTTGTACTTTATCGTCACCTCATTCAATGCACGATAATCAATAACCATTCTCAAGGATCCATCCTTCTTCTCAACTAAGAGCACTGGGGCTCCCCACAGTGATGAACTTGGTCGAATATACCCTTTCTCCAATAACTCCTTAATCTGCTTCTTAATTTCCTCTAGATCATTTGCGGGCATCCGATACAGTCTATTAGATATTGGTCCGGTGCCTGGCAATAGTTCAATCAAAAACTTTATGTCTCGGTCTGGTGGCATGCCTAGTAATTCCTCTGGGAATACATCGGGATAATCCTTCACAACTAGCACTTCCTCCTGAACAACTCTAGAGAGTGAATTTACTTGAGTCCTCCTTGATCCTTTTTCCCTCTGGGGTGGTGAGAAGTATTGACTTACTGGCACAATCGATGTTTCCTCCATACTTCGATAGCCAATCCATGCATAGTATTATATCCAATCCTTGTGATTCCAAAATAATGAGGTCTGAGGGGAAAACGTGCTTACTTATGGTCAATGGCAACTGACAACACCATCGGCTAGCCATATATTCCGCTCCTGGTGAGCTCACTAACATGGGTGACCTAAGGGCTAAGGTTTCCAACTCAAACTTATCCACGAATCCCCTTGATATGTATGAATGCGACGCACCAGTATCAAAAAGAACGAGGGCTGTAGATGACTAAATCAAAAACTTACCAATAACTGCGTCAGGCTGCTCTTCAACTTCCTCCACGTTGATGTGGTTCACTTGACCTCTGGTAAAGGGGTTTGGCTTCTTTCCTGAGCTTCCATTACCATTACCAGTCTTTGCTTCAGGAGACTCGGTGGTGTAGTGTCCAGTCTTCCCGCATTTGAAACAAGTAATGTGACTCAGATCCTTCTTAGCGGGTGTAGCGGGGTTGGGACGGTTCTGGCTGTTGTTTCCTCCATTCCCATTACCTTTCTTAGGGCCACTGTGGTTGTGTGAATTTCCTCCATTGTGGGAATGGCATCCATGGTTACGTCCCCCATGGGTATGAGTGTGTCCTCCCGAGTACGGGGTATAGCGAGGCTTTTGTTGAGCTCCAGAGTTGTACTTCCCTTGTCCATACTTTCATTTGCGGCTCTCTATCTGCTGCTGCTTGCTTTCAATCATGAGGGCCCTATCTACCAGCTCCTGATAGTTGGTGAATGTTGCCACCATCAACTGCATACTCAGCTCATCATTCAGTCCCTCTAGAAACTTCTCCTGCTTCGCAGCATCTGTGGCCACATCATCTGGGGCGTAGCGTGCTAACTTGCTGAATTCATCCACGTACTGCGCGATGGTACGATTCCCTTGGCATAAGTTGCGGAACTCACGCTTCTTCATACTCATGGCTCCGGCTGAGACATGTGCGGTGCGAAAGGCTTGTTGAAACTGATCCCAAGTGACATTGGCCATGGGGAAAGTGGCGGTGTAGTTCTCCCACCATGAGGCTGCGGGTCCATCCAGTTGATGTGCGGCAAAGCGCACCTTCTCAGCATCTGTGCAACCTGCTGTGGTCAGCTCCCTTCCAATCTTGCAGAGCCAGTCATCAGCAACAATCGGCTCTGTGCTACTAGAGAACACCGGCGGATTCAACCTTAGAAAGCGGGCTAAGTTGTCAACTGGGGGTGGTGGCGGTGGGTTGTTGTTGTTGTTGTTGTTGCCTTGGTTCTGGACTAGCAACTGCATCAAGGCATTCTGCTGTTGGATCAACTGAGTGAGCTCCGGCGGGAAAACGAATCCGGGGTCACGTCTCGGAGGCATCTGATATGTTTAGAGGGGTGAGAACAGAATAGAGTAGGGTCTAAGGAGATATTTCACTACCCATATGCACATGAGACAAACATATCATTCCACACCACTCAATATCAAACAAGAAGCATACAATCGATCTAGGCTACCATTACAAAATCTCGCAGACTATTACTATATACATGGAAGAACTTCCAATGGCAATATGGTGGTCAACTAGAAATTTTGGTCGGTGGAAGACTCCATATTATCTGCTCCAGCTTCGTCTTCATAATCATCATCGCTGTCGGGGTCGGAGTTTGTGTCGTCTAGTACGATGTAGTCTTAAGTACGGATATCCACTTCAAGTTCGAGATCACCCATGAATATTCCTAGCTTCTTCTTCAGGTCTTCATTCTTCTCCAGTAGTACAGCAATTTCCTCTTCATATCCATCGCGCGTAGCTTTCAGTTCTTCTTCCAGCTCCATGTTCCGGGTCATCACCTTCTTCGTGTCTATCATGTTGGCGCACATCTGGTTTTCATAAAGACGAATGTGCTGATTCAACTCCTGTATGTAGGCTGCAATATATTTATCCTTCCTGGTGCAAATCATCTCCCATTGCGCATCTCGGCGTCCACATATCTGGTAGATGGTGTCCTTAAGATCCTTGTTGTACACCTCGCCTATGCGTCCAATGGCGATGTGGGCGGCCATGCTCTTTCCTAAAATCCTGGTTGGTGCATCAAAGGAAAACTCGATGGGCTCGGTAATTGGTGCAAAAGTCCTTCCTGGAACACGAACTTGAATCGTCCAGCGCTCCTCTTCTGGTAAAGTGGCGGTGAAATTTCCGGTGAAGCTGGGTATGCCGATGTTCAGGTACCTAGTGACTTCCTTCAAGTGTCGTCCGAAAGGGGTGTCGTCATCCGGTTGTGTAAACTTGTTTCTTGGGTCCGCCATCTATAGAGTAGAAATAGAGAAGAGTTAGAAATGAGAGAGAAGAATATCATGTGGCTTTGTCCTAGTGGTCGCATCCTACAGTCAGCGTGTGCTCTGATACCATCTTGTAACGACCCGACCCGAATGGATTGAAGTCTCTGTGCTTAAGTGTCATCCCTGGATCGGTATTGCTGACACACATAATACTCGAGGATTTATAGCAGAGTTCAATCCCACACTTATTACATCGAGTGTCTCAAAAAGAGTACTTATTACAATAACATGGCTGAAGGCCATCTAAGTAAGATAAGTGTGGAAGCATCGAAGATAATTAAGTCCATCCAACTCCACAGCAATACTGAGTGCATGACAACGACCTAGCGCACCTTACTCTTCGTCTGAGAGTTCTGCAACATGATACGTTGCAGCCGTGTAGGTCAGCACATGGAATATGCTGGCAAGATAACACCATATAGGTAATGATGCAAAAACAACTATCACTACATGCATATATGGCTGGTGGAGGCTCTAAGTTTAATATTTGCATAAAGCCAATTTTTTCCTACAACAAAGGAATAGATCTTATTTAACTACCAAGTTCATGTCATTTAATGAGAAGTTTACTCCATCTCAATCCCAAAATATTAAGTATAACCCAACAAATTCATTAAGTAGAGTGATGAGATCAAATCAATAATTCAAGTACCAGATACTCAAGATGTCCATAACCGGGGACACGGCTAGCCATGATTAGTTTATACACTCTACAGAGGTTTGGGCACTTTTCCCCACAAGACTCGATCTCCTCCGTTGAATTTCTCGCACTACATGATGTTTGAGAAACGGATGATCGAGACACGGTCTTTCCAAAGCATTAACTCTTTACTCTGGGTAGACAATACCACCTACTTCCCCTACATCTGCTAGCCTACCACTGAAAGAGGTCACACAACATACTCAACTATGCCAGAGACCATAATGGCTTGTGGCTGCACACGGAAGTTTCTAGCATGAATAATCTTATGATCCCTTTGAGCATGGGTGGCATTCCATAGGATGATCACACGGGTACTCCGAGATATCGTAGGACATCACTGGATTGCTCCAGGTGCCCGCAACCAATCCACCTAGATGTGTATTAAAGTTGCCACCTTAAGTTTCCCTTAGTTAATATCTCTCACATCTTGCATGAATCTCTCATACCAAACCACGTCTACGAGCATAGCAAGCAATATGAGCATAACGTATATTCCCATGGTTGATCAAAGACAATAGGTTCACACATGTTACCAAACCTAATCATGCAATGTTTGAGGGTTGAAACTAATGCATAAAAACTGGGTAATAAATGGATATGATCAAAGGTTACTTGCCTTGCAGACGATCAGAAAACCCTAGAGATTCGTAGTAGCAAGCTTCGCACTCCGGAAACTCTATCGTGAACAAACAATAGCATACATAAGCACTCAAGCATAAGATGCAAAGGTAAAACCAAAATAAAAGATCTAAACAGAAAGTAAAAGTGAAGAACATCGATTTGCAAAAAGAATCGATCAAATCGGAAATACGAAACTCAAACTACGATCAAACGAAGTTCGACATCAAATATGCTTGAAACCAAATTTTAAATTTTCAAAATTATATTCAAGTTGTCTATCTGAACAGAGGGGAACAAGATGAAGAATTTGGCGTTGGTTTCGTTGCATTTGGATAAACGAGCAAAAAGTAGTGAGGGTTTAAAGATCAGGGACTAATCTATAAGAAAAATAATCGCGGATAGGTCCCTGGCCGAAAATAAAACTAAAAAGAAAAATCTAACGAACGAACGTTCCTTGACAGAAACTAACGAACGAAAACGTTCACTAACAGATCTAAACGAACGAACGTTCGCTAATTAAACTAACCTAATAAAATTAAACCGATCTAACGATAAAAACCGAAAAAAAAGGGCGGGTTTTAGCGGTTATACCGGTTCGGGCAGAGAAAACTGGCAGCAGCGCGAATCGGGTGGCGGCGGTGGTGCTCCGGCGCGGGACCGGTAGCGCGGGGCGGCGATGGCGCAGCTCCGTGAAAGGCGGGCTGCAGCGGCGAGGCTCACGAGAGGAGGGGGCCGGGGTGGCGGCGGCTTTAAAGGGGGTCGGGGGGCTTCGACTTGGGAGGGGGTCGGGCGACGGCGTCAGCGGCTCGGACTCCGGCGGGAGTCCGGCTTGGCCACGCGCTGGGGAGGCGGCGGCGACGGGCCGGCTGGGCCTTAGGCCCAGTTCTGTCCGGAACTTTTTATATAAATAAATTTCGCTGCGAAGAAAATTCCAAATAAAACAAAATAAAAATCCTAAAATTCTAGAAATAATTTTCACCGTCCTCTCCTAATATTTAGGACAAAGTGAACATTTTTCTAGGCTAAATGCAATTTTTTAAAAATCCATATTTTTCCCAAATTTAACCGAATAAACTTTCGGATAAAATCCAAACAAAATATAATTTTATTCAAAATTAAATTTCCAACATTTCCTAGCTGTTTTGAAGAAGTCATATTATCTTCTCTCATTTATTTAAATTGAAATAATTGGAAAAATAATTTGAATAAAACCACTTTGATCCAATTTACCAATTTTGAAAAATTCAAAAATGGATTTTTGTGATACCTCCAACTCTCTCAATTGTTCCTTGAGTTGCTTAAGGCTTCTAGGATCAAAATGTCCAAATAAATAAATTCAAAAAAATGCTCAAATCATGGATGCATCTGATGACCTAATGAATAACATCCAAATTGAAAATAGGGATGTTACATTACAACAGTACCTAAAGTGGTGATTTTTTTTATTATACTAATGGATCTCACGAGTTTTCTGTTGAGTTTTGTGTTGTGAAGTTTTCAAGTTTTGGGTGAAGTTTCGATGGACTAAGGAATAAGGAGTGGCAAGAGCCTAAGCTTGGGGATGCCCATGGCACCCAAAGTTAATATTCAAGGACAACCAAGCGTCTAAGCTTGGGGATGCCCCGGATGGCATCCCCTCTTTTGTCTACAATCCATCAGTAAATTACTTGAGGCTATATTTTTATTCACCACATGATATGTGTTTTGCTTGGAGCGTCGTGTATTATATGAGTCTTTGATTTATTTGCTTTTTAGTTTGCCACAATCAACCTTCCTGGACACATCTTTTTGAGAGGGCACACATTATTCGTGAATTTATTAGAACTCTTTGAGCTTCACTTATATCTTTTGAGCTAGGCAGTTGCTCTAGTGTTTCACTTATATCTTTTAGAGCATGGTGGTGGTTATTTTTTAAAGAAATTGATGAACTCTCATGCTTCACTTATATTATTTTGAGAGTCTTATAAATAGTATGGCAATTTGCTTGGGTTATGAATTTAATCCTAATATGATGGGTATCCAAAAGGGATATAATAAAAACTTTCATGAAGATCATTGAATATATGAGAAGTTTGATTCCTTGCAATTGTTGATATATAAAGATGGTGATATTAGAGTAATGCTAGTTATAATTTTGGTTTAGTAAGAATATTTGTGTTTAGGTTTGTGATTCCGGAAGCATGCATGTATTGTCTCTCGTTATGCGATGAAATTGGAGCATGATTTGTTATTGATTGTCTTCCTTATGAGTGGCGATCGGGGACGAGCGATGGTCTTTTCCTACCAATCTATCCCCCTAGGAGCATGTGTAGTAGTACTTTGCTTCAAGGGCTAATAAACTTTTGCAATAAGTATGTGAGTTCTTGATGAGTAATGTTGAGTTCATGGATTATACACACTCTCGCCCTTCCACCTTTGCTAGCCACTCTAGTACCGCGCAACTTTCGCCGCTGCATTAAACCCTCTTTATACCTTTCCTCAAAACCGCCACCATACCTACCTATTATGGCATTTCCATAGCCATTCCAAGATATATTGCCATGCAACTTCCACCGTTCCGTTATTTTGAGTTCTCACATTGAGTTGTAATTCTTGAGTTCTAAGTAAATAAAAGTGTGATGATAATCATATTCATTATTAGAGCATTGTCCCAGTGAGGAAAGAATGATGGAGGCTATGATTCCCCAACAAGTCGGGATGAGACTCCGGACGAATATAAAAAATGAAAAATAAAGAGGCCAAAAGAGCCCACAAAAAAGAGAGGCCAAAGTGCCCAACAAAAAGAAAAAAAAGGAAAATATGAGAGAATAAGAGAGAAAGGACAATGTTACTATCCTTTTCCATACTTGTGCTTCGAAGTAGCACCATGTTCTTCATGATAGAGAGTATCCTATTTTGTCACTTTCATATATTACTAGTGGGAATTTCTCATTACAGAACTTGGCTTGTATATTCCAATGACGGGCTTCCTCAAATGCCCGAGGTCTTCATGAGCAACCAAGTTGGATGTACACCCACTTAGTTTACTTTTTGAGCTTTCATACACTTATAGCTCTAGTACATCCGTTGCATGGCAATCCCTACTCACTCACATTGATATTGATTGATGGGCATCTCCATAGCCCATTAATTTTCCTAGTTGATGTGAGAATTTCTCCCTTCTTTTTGTCTACTACCACCTTCTATTCCACCCATAGTGCTATATCCATGACTCACGCTCATGTATTTGCTTGGGAGTTGAAAAAGCTGAAGCGCGTTAAAAAGTACTCCCTCCATCCCAAAATAAGTGACTCAAGTTTGTACTAACTTTGTACTAAAGTTAGTACAAAGTTGAGTCACTTATTTTGGGACAGAGGGAGTATGAACCAATTGCTTGGCTTGTCATCGGGGTTGTGCATGATAAATACTTATGTGTTAAGAAGATGGAGCATGATAATTTTATAGGGATAACTTTCATTAGCCATGACATTTTGAAAAGACATGATTGCTTTTTAGTATGCTTCAAGTATTATTGTTTTTATGTCAATATTAAACTTTTGTTTTGAATCTTACGGATCTGAATATTCATGCCACATAAAGAAATATTACATGATAAACATGTTAGATAGCATTCCACATCAAAAATTCTGTTTTTTATCATTTACCTACTCGAGGACGAGCAGGAATTAAGCTTGGGGATGCTTGATACGTCTCCAATGTATCTATAATTTTTTATTGTTCCATGCTATTATATTATTCATCTGGGATGTTTTATATGCATTATTATGCTATTTTATATCATTTTTGGGACTAACCTATTAACCTAGTACCCAGTGCCAGTTGCTATTTTTCCTTGTTTTTGCCTTTACATAAAATCAATACCAAATAGAGTCCAAATGGAACGATACTTTTTGATAATTTTTCTTGGAAAAGAAGACACCCAGGAAGCTTCGGGAGGAGGCGAGAAGGGCCACGAGATGGCCACAAGCTCGGAGGGTGGGCCCTAGGGGGGCCTAAGCTTGTGGGCCCCTCGTGGCACTTCCAAACATAATTTGTCTTCTATAAATACCCAAATATTCCCCTAAGACTAGGGGCACACCAAAAATACTTTTCCGCCGCCGCAAGCTTCTGTTCTCGTGAGATCCCATCTTGGGGCCTTTTCCTATACTCCGTCGGAGGGGGATTCGATCACGGAGGGCTTCTACATCAACCTTGTTGCCCTTCCAATGATGTGTGAGTAGTTTACCACAGACCTACGGGTCCATAGCTAGTATCTAGATGGCTTCTTCTCTCTCTTTGATCTTCAATACAATGTTCTCCTTGATGTTCTTGGAGATCTATTCGATGTAATCTTCTTTTGCGATGCGTTTGTTGAGATCTGATGAATTGTGGGTTTATGTTCAGATTATATATGAATATTATTTGAGTCTTCTCTGAACACTTTTATGCATGATTTATATAGCTTTGTATTTCTTTCCGATCTATTGATTTGGTTTGGCCAACTAGATTGATTTTTCTTGTAGTGGGAGAGGTGCTTTATAATGGGTCCAATCTTGCGGTGCTCAATCCTAGTGACAGAAAGGGACAAGACACATGTTTGCATTGTTGCCATTAAGGATAAAAATATGGGTTTATTCATATTTATTGGATATATCCCTCTGCATCATGTCATCTTGCTTAAGGCATTACTCCGTTCTTGTTAACTTAATACACTAGATGCATGCTGGATAGCGGTCGATGTGTGGAGTAATAGTAGTAGATGCAGGCAGGAGTCGGTCTACTTGTCTCTGACGTGATGCCTATATATATGATCATTGCCTTAGATGTCTTCATAATTATTCGTTTTTCTATCAATTGCTCGACAGTAATTTGTTTACCCACCATATGCTTTCTTTCAAGAGAGAAGCCTTTAGTGAGAACTATGCCCCCCGGGTCTATCTTTTATCATATTATTTTCATATCTACAAAATCAAAAACCCAAAAATACCTTTATGCAATTTATTTACTTTTATCTTATTTTGCACTTTTACTTATCTTTTATATCTATCACTATCAGATCTCATCCTTGCAAATAACCATGAAGGGATTGACAACCCCTTTATCGCATTGGGTGCAAGTATTTGTTTGTTTGTGTAGGTTCTATCATTGGAGACTTGTGTGTTCCTCCTACTGGATTGATACGTTGGTTCTTAACTGAGGGAAATACTTATCTCTACTTTGCTGCATCACCTTTTTCTCTTCAAGGAAAAAACCAATGCAAGCTCAAGAAGTAGCATTATGCAATGTGACATTTTGAGAAAACATTTTCTCCTTTTAAACTTGTTTAAAACTTTGTCATAGTACATGTCTTAGCATAATGAGATGTTTCAATCTATCTGTATAGATTTTCATCCAATAATTCTATGTCTTTTTAGAAACATCAATTTTAATATTTTGTGCTAATATACTTTATATTATCTCTGGTCAAGTGATATGTCATACATATGTAAGATCAGAAATGTTTATAGAACTCCTGCTAAACTTACTACATCCACAGGTTTCATGAT
This sequence comes from Triticum aestivum, assembly GCF_018294505.1. Lineage (NCBI taxonomy): Eukaryota > Viridiplantae > Streptophyta > Magnoliopsida > Poales > Poaceae > Triticum > Triticum aestivum. The sequence goes on from NC_057808.1 coordinate 510,843,875, forward strand.
AAAATTTAAATTCTCCAATTACTTTGTCAAATTCCAACTACATGATATTTTATTTCAAACCATATACATAGCTTGAAATATTCATACCATTCCTGTATTCCTAAAAAAACTTGTGGTTGTATCTTATATACATCCTGTTTGAAATCTTTTCAAAATAGTTTTGTTACTCATCTGTTATATATCAACAATACACAACCCTCAGTATTGTAATCCATTTATACTTTTAGTATTGCTACCATTAAGAAGATTTGATCAGATCAACTCCCTACAAAACCCTTTTTGTAAAACTTTTCTTCTAGGATCATTATCCATGAATGTTCGAAAATCCATTTACTTTTTGTGCCTAGCACACCTTCTGAAGGTTTCACCAAGTTCAAAATTTGTTCCTTGTATATGGACTTCACTTTGGATTTCAATGGTTTAAGCCATACCTCTCTAGCCGGGCGCCATCACTGCTTCCTCGTACTGCGTAGGTTCATCTTCTACTAAATGAAGTATTCAGTAGATATGATAATCTTTCCTGACCTTTGCATTTTGTTACAGTCTTAGCTGAAGCTCCTACATCTAATGTAGTATATTCTTTGCTCAGTTTTATGGACAAATTGCTCCAAAACATTCCTAGTTCAATTTTGTTTCAACTTAAGCCAGAGATTCAATAATCTCAATAAGCTCTATCATCCTCCCACTTACTCCTTTAACGAGTAAACCTTTTCCAAAAACATTCATTCTCTGACAAACATTTTGTCCTTAAATTTTGTGTAAGGAACAGAAAACTACGATCAAACATTGGTCTAAAAAATTATATAACTCTTTATATTTTTATCAGACTTTTAGATGCTGGCTCTTTTAAGTGAATAATTTGCTATTTCAATTATAAATCCCCCCCCAAAAAATAAGATCATATCGATAATTGTAATAATTCCATAATTGTTCAATTGCTTGCTACACTTATGACTTAGATATATTTCTTCTTGAAAGAAGAATCTTGTTTATCTTTTGCCATAATGATATTATATCTTCATCTTGAATTTCTTTGAACTATTTCAAATATTTCAGTCCTTGACTTTTATCAAGTAAATCATATTTACTCATTACATTGATGAAAAATATTCACCGCGCCCTGTTATATCCATCGAACTTAATACATCACAATGTATTTAGTCAATTCATCTGATATAACCAAGCAGTGCCACACACTAGTTTTATCGATCTTCTCAAGTTGTTTAGCTTTAATGTTATATATAGCAAACTTCAAAATTCATCATGAATAAACCATCATAAATTAGATATTTAATCAAACCATGTTCTCATAATAAAATGAACAACTATTGTTTAATACTTACAAGAATATCCATCGCATAATCCATAGGATAACGCATTACATAACTCTAAATCAAAATAACTATTATTTTAGTTCTAAGATAAACCTTGAAGATAAAATAAAGACATGACTTTGACGGTCTCCGAGCAGCGATCCCGTCACCATTCCCGACTCGTATCATGACTTAATTTCTTCTCTCCTTCTGAGCTTTTTGTAGTCCCTGTATCGGTTTGCAAAAATGAGAGCAATCAATCAGTATCAAATACTCATGACATAAAGAAATTTACAAGTAGAATAACATATACCAATTATACTTTACCGGAAGAACCATTCTTCTTATCCGCCAAAAACTTCTTGCAGTTACGCTTCCAATGTCCCTTCTGCTTATAGTAGAAACATTCAGTCTCCTTATTGGCTCCGCCCTTGTTCCTCTTCTAAGGCTCAATCTTACCGGCTTCAATAGATTTCTTCTTCTTGGACTTGCCTTTCTTCTTGAAACTGGCGGTCTTATTGACCATCAACACTGTTTTCTTCTTTTGCATTCCAGTTTCCGCAATTTTGATCATAGCAAACATTTTGCACTTTTATCCATACAATTCATGTTAAAGCCATCGTAAGATGGGGGAAGTGAAGCAATCACAATTTTTGTACCGAGTGTTGGAGGAATTCCAAATTCCAGAGAAGTCTAACATAGCCAGCAAGCTTTACTATATGCTCACTCATTGAGGAACCCTCTTCCATCTTGCATTCAATCAAGGCCTTGGTTAATTCAAAACATTCAATTCATGCCTGCTTCTTGTACAGAACTTCCACTGACCCAATTATAAAATGAGTAGTAGATCGTTCAAAACGGTTTTGTAGTTTAGGAACCATGCAAGTTAACATGAGGCACTGGACTGAATCATAGGCATCACTACGAGCAGCATAAGCAGCAACTTCTTCTTGTGGTGCATCCTTTGCAGGAGCATCACCTAGGGGCTGATCCAACACATACTCCTTTTCAGCACTCCTGAGAACAAATCTCAAGTTCCGGATCCAATCCGCATAGTTCCCATCATTAGCAGCCAACTTTTCTTTCTCTAACATAGGGTCTAAGTTGAACACATAGCGAGCTATTGATCTACAACGATAGACACAAATTCATTTGGAAATTTACCCATAGTTAATGTTGCACTAGTGTTTAAACAAATTTTAATATAAAGTGCACTCCCACTCAAATTAGTATCTCTCATAATTGAAAGTGAGTGATTCAAGATCCTGATCTCATTCACACCCATGGATGGTAGCATCTCATATGATGCGAGTTTCAACCGGTAGGCAATCATTTGCCAATCATATCACCATATGACTCTTGTTCTACTAGAACTTCAAGGCAACCGATTGTTTCTGATGTGAAGTCCTACCTCACCCATCTTTCCCTAGTCACCTTGCGAGAGGAGAAAGAAAAGATGTGGTAGTGCTAATTTTCTAACTCTATTACACCATCTGATAAGTTTGTATTGTATTTTTTTACAAGTAAGTCTATATTATATTTTTACATAATTTTACATCGAAAAATTGATTTTACAGGGTGACCCCACATGTCAGGACCATGTGGCGTTGACTTGGGCATATACATTTTAGACAAGAGTAAGAACAAGTTTGGCGTTTAGACTTGAGCTTCTTCTTTTTTGCAGGATTTTGGACTTAAGATTACAAACAAAATTGCATTATTTATTCAGAGTAGCCAAAATTCATATTCAGATCCGTGAACGACTCATTGTTCTTGGTGTCATGTCCTTTGAAGCCATGCTGCTGCAGGCTAGAGTCGTCGTCGATCTCCGATGAGCCGTGCGTCTGGAAGTTGCGTGAACGAAGCACTTTCATGCCATGTGTTGGAGAAATTTGACTACAGTGGGTTCTTCCTTCTTTTCCTGATTTGTTTACAACCAGATGAGAACACAGTGCCAAGGATAGCACGGAAGCTAGCTAGTTCACGAGAGCTCGAGCCATGGAGTGGCCATGGTGCTTAAAGTTTCTTCTACAAAAATATGCCTTCAAGGGTTAGTCCTGAATGGTCTCGTTTACAACCAGATCTAAATTATATTTGTGCTAGTGTTCCGAAATACTCCCTCCGTTCCTAAATATAAGTTTTTTTAGAGAATTCAATATGAACTATATACAGATATTTACAAGACATAGTTTAGAGCGTAGATTCAGACATTTTGCTCTGTATGTAGTCCATATTGAAATCTTTAAAAAGATTTATATTTAGGAACATAGGAAGTATTCTAACAAGAAACAAGGACAAACTATACATCCATCTCCGTGGCCACAACACGATTTATATAAGACATAGTCTATATATGGATTGACTATTCGTCACCCTGGGCGAGGAATAGTTATTATTCACCCACCTCTATTTTAACATCTATGCACCGTAATTTTACGTTTCGTAAATTTTGTCTTATTTTAGACATAAAAAGAGAATGTAAGAAAACCTATAATCGTCGTAAAAAAATATTTTATGTTATGTAAAACTACAAATATAAAAACATAGTGTAAAATGTACAGAAAATACAATTTTTAACCTATATTTTTTTTGTTATGCCAAATTTTATGCAGTAAATCAATATGAATGTAACTGTTTGTATTTCAAATATAATTTATTTATGAAATGATCGTAAGATTACCTTAGGTGAAGAATAACTTATTCTGCACCCTGTGTGATGAATAGTAACACTATATATATATATATATATATATATATATATATATATATATATATATATATATATATATATATATATATATATATATATATATATATATATATATGTTTCCTACAAGCAGTGGTAGTTACCACCACTTGCGTTTTGTATGTTGTATGTAGTATCTGTCGAAACCGAGAGTATGTACGTGTAGTATATAGTATATAACAATGATTAGGTAGTATATATACTAATTTTTAGGTAGTATGTACCATTTTTAGTATGCTCTTTTTTACGTACAAATATGTACGTATTTCATAAATATAACAAAAACTATGGGCTCATATGCAATTTTTCACGTAACTTGCTTTGAAATATCTTAGATATAGTATATGAACATATTTAAAATAATAAAATAGTATATATAATACCACTTGGTAGTATATGAGATATGTGGGGTAACTACCACTGGGTGGTAGGATGGATGGACAAATATTTCCTACAAGCAGTGGTAGTTACCACCACTTGCGTTTTGTATGTTGTATGTAGTATCTGTCGAAACCAAGAGTATGTACGTGTAATATGTAGTATATATCAATGATTAGGTAGTATATATACTAATTTGTTCAACATTAGCTTGTGTCTAGTTCGGTCCTGCAAGGTTTATTCTCAACCAATGATGCCCAAAAAACAAGCAAGCTTTGCTCCATTAACCCTATAAGTTCACTGGTTAACAAGTTGGAAGATAATCCCGCAAAAAGAAAAGAAAAAAGGTTGGAAGTTCAAGCATTGGCAAAGACAAAAAACGGTGTTTCGCCGAAACATGAACATACTGCCGTAATGAAACATTTGTTGTGTTTCCCTACATAATTTAGTTTTCCCCCTTAGTTACGTATTACGACAATAAAAAAACAATCTCATTATGAAGTCAGCTACTCGCGGTCGCAGGTGGCAACACACATACCACAGAAATATGAAATCAATGAACTGAAAGAGGAATGCACAAATGACGTTAGCGACGGACAAGGTGTTCAATAAGAAAAGGTACAGCTGGCATCCCCAGGATTAATTTACGTTAGCGAGGCAGTTTCCACTTGTCTATTCACCAGTCGGTTTGTACAACACACAACAATGGTGCAGCACTTGACCTCTACAACAAGAAGAATTGTGAATAAAGGAGCTCGCGGATCTTGTAGTAGTCCTCGCACAGCGGACCCTCGACCACAATCTGCTGAGAACCCGTGCTACCCTGCAATGCACAATCATGCGTGTCACAGGCACACCAACTAAAACCATACACGATCTAAATTAAAAAGCAGTTTATCATGCTTGATCTGGAGTATCGTTCATCGTGTCATTCCGTTGTTCAAGGACCATGCCAACCAAAATTTGGCGCGCCTACGTCTCGCTTCAGTACTTATAGTCGTCGCTAGGTGGTCTACGGATCTGAATGTAATTTTTATTATTTCCGGTATTCGTTGTACTCTCATGATTGATGAATAGACTAGAAGTTTTCCCGCAAAAAATAAAAGTTCTGGCCACAAAAAAAAATATGATTGATGAAATTGCTACTAAATGTATAGCAGCTCTAGTAATTAGTTTACCTTCTGGTTAGAATCGCCAATCTTGCGTACAGTGATGTACTCCCCACACCGTAGAGCGCCCCCAGCAAACTCAACCTGGACGGAATTTCTTAGCATTAGATTTTGGTCTCAAGTATATAACCAGAGATATCCGTTTGATGCACATTCTAAAGCCAAAACGTGAAGGATGGGATGACCAAGGGATGCAACATCATAAATTCAAAATAAAAAACAGAGACCTACCTGTAAACCTTTATTTGCTAGGAATTGCTTGAAATCGGCCAATTTCAGATCACCCACAAGAACTGACTTGTGGGCTGCTGGAGTTGATGAGGGGGGTAGCAGAGTGAGCTTCTCATCCACCTTTCCAACCCCTGAATCAACCCATGCAATTTCATGCTCACCCAACTGCAGAAAATGCGGGTGTCAGAGCCAGTGCTTTCTTTCAACAAACTCAAAGCAAGTAAATGTGGCTGAAGACTGAGATCAGGTGGTTTCCGGTGGTTACTGGCCAAGATTTTGCATGGATGGCTCAGGGTTGAGCAAATTCAACTGGTTTAACATTAGTTATTCCTATGGCTGGTGACTAGTTGGGAAATGGAATGAATGAGCTGCCTGGTTGGAAGCAACAACACTTCCTTTTTGTTCATTTTTTTGTTTTTTCATTTTGAACAGCAAAAGAAGTTCTACCATTTTCTTTTTGTTTGTTAATTATGGAGATCTGAATGGGCTCTGTGTACTTTAGGAGAAGTTATTCCAAGAGAGAACTAGAACCATTAGATTGGTGCTTTACTTATCTCAAATTTAAATGATGGCATAAGCTCCACATCAATATGACTTTAACATCAATAGAGAGATACAAATAAATTAACACTAAGGGAATCAAATATAGCTCATACCTTCTTAGAAAGGACATTGCTCATTAACTTCTCGGAAAGTTGTACCTGAAATTTTATAATAGCACAGAAATTACAAAATTAGCAAGTCTGCGTATATCATATGCATATATGATTGGTTGCAAAGTTACACTAGCCTCCCTAGCTTAAATAAATAATGGCATATAGAAAGTTCTTGTTGCTGACTAATTGTTAGCGTCCTGATGGTGCAATGACTTAGTAATTGGCAATGGCTATTATATTCACTAATATGAAGCATTGCGGTGGTCGGTGCATTGACTTCAGATGTAAGAATTAATACAACAGTATCTGAGGATGACCTTGCTTTCATGATCTCTTAAGTAGAAGCTCTGCTACGAAAGAGTTTTTCAGTTAACAAACTAACCTTGTAAGCACATAAATCTGATGTTACATCAATTGTTTCTTCTATTTGAGGAGCATAAACATGCAAGTCAGAGTTTTTTGCACAATGCATTTTTAAATGTTCAGTAGCTTCTGCTGATCCATGCACCAAAACCTGGAAAAAAATGAGAAGAGGTTTAGAGTGTGCTACAGATTTCCACATACAGAGAAAGTATTGGCCACAAGCACTGCAACTGCAGGAGGTCACTGATATCACACATGGTAAATCAAAGCAAGAATAGCCAGAGTATCTACACAACGTCTATGGTGGCACATCCACCTTCAAGTGGATAAATACGCAATGCTAGATTCACATGATCTAACTAGTTTTGGATTCAATGATGCAAGTGCTTGGCTTGGAGAGAATTCAGAACTATCTTTAATCTTTAACCATGAAAAGGATAAAATACATGGGCAAACAAAGAAGGGAGCAAGTAAGTCAAAACTGAAAAATCAAAGCCATGTATATTATAAGATACAATATTCCAACTAAAGACACGTACGAGTTTCAGTGGGGCCACATGAGCAATAACTGATTTAACGGAGCGTCCATCGGACCGACCTTCAAAGTCCATATATGCCAATGAGCATTTCACTTGCACCTGGAAGATGGCAATATATGTAAACAGATGGGAAGTTCAGTTTGGGTAAACATACAGCTATAACTTTGATATAGATGCAGAGACAAAATGAAGAGACAGGAGAACTTACAGTCATCTCGTTGGAAATAACTTTTGACGGTGCTGAATCAAGAAGAAGGCGTGCTGAACTCTCATCAAGCTTACCATCCATGCCATCTCCAGCACCCTGAAAGAAAACATGCCCTTAGTAATCTAGGAGTACATGAAACTATATAAGACTATTTCACCTTAAGTAAAAAAAAATAGCACCCCTGAAGATGGCAAGGAAATTTCCTGTTTTTCCACTTCACAATTAAAGCTTCTTGAGTAGCCAAAAAGAACAGCAAGCACATAAGCAAACTTACGAGCATCATATTATTATCCATTTCATCTTGTTTCATCATATAATCATCAGGATTGATAACCTCGCCGAAGTCATCCCAGTCAGCAGTATTTTCAAAGAAAGGAAACATTGGAGCGATGCTGGTCACCGGAGAGACAAATCCATCAATTAGAATATCCACATTCCCGCCAACATGTGAGCCAGCTGATGGAAGCAGAAAGTAAAGAAGCGCCGTTAGCTGCATACTCCCTCCGTCCAGAAATAACTGTCGTTCAAAACGGATGTATCTAGCACTGAAATACGTCTAGATACATGCATTTGAGCAACAGTAGTTTCTGGACGGAGGTAGTACGACATATTACATTAGAATCAGATGGTAAAAGACTTTAAACACATGATAAGTTTGGGGAAAACAGATAGAAGTGAAACAAAAGATGTGTTACCATCAATTTGATTTTTCAGTATAGTAAACAAGAATGGAACAGAGATATTGAACTACATCAAGTCAACATACAAGATAAGGAGAAAAGGAACAGAAGTAGAATAGTCATAAAAACAGTCACAGACAGTCTTTAGGAGAATTAGAACTGGTTATCAGGAGAGACATAATATTTAAAACTGTGCTATGCAATTGCAAATGTGATGAATCAGGTAAAACAGCCAATGTAAGTGCCGCAAAAAAGTGTGGCCATCTTATACCATTGGATGATTTACGAGACGAGCTTGCATCAACAACCATGGGGTCAGAAGCCTTTGCATTTGATTCATGAGAAGCCTTTAGCTCCTTCTCCTTGCTGATGCTAGCCTTTAGCACTTCTTCCTTTTTTATGCGTTCTTGTTCCTCTTCATAAGCTTTCAGCTCATCACCAACTAAAGGAACTCGCTTGCTCATAGTGACTTTTACGGCTTTGGGAGGTGGATCCACTTGAAGCATGCGAGCAAGTGTCCCAAACTGGAAGGGGAATATTTTGTAATCAGATGTCTGTAAATATATACATACAATGCAAGAATTCTGTACTAAACAAAGATGTTTCTCATCACTTTTTGCGCTCAAATCTATGGGACATGACACAGCTATAATGGTAAATTTTATGGAAATGGGGCTTTATACTTTCCACCAGTAATAAAAGATAAATTCAGCAAGTATTAATTCACAAAAACACCTTCAGGCTTCGGCTAATGCTCTTTACATATCGAAAGTTTCATTAAGTGTTCACAAGGCATCTAGTCATTTATATCTTCAAAGCTCCACAGTTCTTATGGCAATTTATTTAAGGTGGCAAGCCACTGAAAACATGTGAAGAGTGAAGAGAAGTGTGACCCATTTGAAGAGGCTGCACACATGGACGTACCTGACCCTTCTCAGTAAAAAGCACTAGATTTTTAGCTTCATTTGCCATCTCAACAAAAATGTCATGAGAAAAGCCAACCTCCAAACTTGACATGGATGCTAGAACCACCTGCAAAATATTTGTTAAGTTCAAGATTCCAAAAGTATGGCAGACATATATATTGTTACTCCAACCTTTGGAGCATCTCCCAGTTTCTCTAGCTCTTCTTTGTTAATTATCAGTGAGACATGTCTGCAACAGCGGAAGGAGAATAGTTATTATTACCAATCAAACAAAAGAATTATGTGGACAACTGTACATAACCTAAGAAAGCTCTCTTGAGGATTCTTAAACACAAAGTTCAATAGACGCAAAACATCTTAAAACTGAAGTGCAGCACAGTTAAGATGGCTGCGTAGTATTCTGAGAACAGAACAACCAAAAAGTGATAACAAATAAGTGTGACTCTGCTAGGAGCAAGAGAGGGGAAGCATGTTCATGACATGGCAATCGTTATACCTTAATAAGAAGGCATTATCTCTAGTGTGTTCAAAAGACTTTGAGATCGAATCACTCATCCATTCAAGAAAACTCTTGACAAAATCAACAGTACTAGTAGAAACATTTGTCAGAAAGTAGATAGGATAGACCAAATGTCGTTGAGCCCAGTACTGCAACGTATCAAGATAAAAGTTTAGCACATCATTAACATACCAGGGAAAAGGAGAAATAATAATACAATCAAGATATCACCTGCTCCATTATTAAAAGAAGTTCTAGTACTCTACCAGCTGTATCAACAGGCAGTAATACGCTACCACCACTTGATAGAACTTTCACCATTGAATCTGTATAAAAAAGTTGACGCTTCAACCAAGAGGTTTTGACATACAATGCAAGTAAAATAACAATTTTAAGTTGTTCATCGTATCTGAACATGGCACTTCACCATGAATTAAAAGTAAAAAGGAAAATCCCAAATGTTGCAAATTTGGAAAATAAAATAATGTGTATCAGTGCATCTTCTTAATTTCTATGCGTAACAATAAGAACAATTTGCACTTCATCATGAGCTGGTAGCTCAAGCTAACAAGGACGGAGGGGGGTGGGGGAGAATAGCATATCTAATGCAAGAGAATACTTATTGGTAGCTAGTCCAGTGACATACCAATGAAATCTTGATCCTGCTGCCTTTTGTAGACCTGATTGTTCAAGGCATTGTAAGCATCAGTAATCAAAACAGCTGGCCGTACAAAAGATCCAAGGGCTGTACCATTCAAATGCCTGAAAAGAGCACATTAGTGTGTTTTTTAAGCAAAAGAGTGCCTAATCTGTACAGGACGGACACAATAAAGGATCTAACCTCTCTTTTCGGTGGTTAAAGTCAACAGCATAGACGACATCCTCTCCATCTTTTGTTATCTTCCATACTGTACCCCCCAAAAGATGGCCCGACACATGTGGCGCAATAACTATTCCTTCACCTTTATCTGTTGAGAAACGGTTATTGACGGCATACAACTGAGCATACTAAAATTGTGTACATCAACACGGTCTCACTGACCGTTAAGAAGGTGATTTTGTGAATATTTCAGTCTCACAACATTCTGGAATGTGGCATCAATATCATCCAAAGAAAACAAGTCGAAGTCTGCAACTTGCTGCAAGAGAAAATAAAAATGGTAAGAGTCCTCGATAAACGACGAAGAGCGATAAATGAAAATGCAGTCTGCAGCAAGGAGGATATTGAAAACTGAATATGCATACGTAGTTACAAATTACAACAATGGGCTGAGGAAGCTTACCCATCGAGATAGAAAATAATCATACATGGTTAAAAGGCCAAGTCTAAACACAGGTTCTGTTGCATATACTGGTGCAGATAATCCAAGATGTTTTATAGCATAGGGCAAAGCTCCTAGATGCATCATGTCAGGATGAGACAGAAGAACAGCATCTATTGTTGGCGCAACCCTGAAAGATACAAGACATGCATAAGCAAAAGTACCAAATACGTTTGGAAGAAACAAGTCAAAATCTGCGTAAAAAATCGAGCGACAGAAGCAATCTAACAACAACATTTTACCATCTGTGGGCATATATATTTAAAAGCCTAAACGGAAAAATTGCATTTGACTGTGAATCTGTAGAAACAGTTGCTACTATATCCATGTAGGTTCGTGTCACCAGCCCAGGGAAACGAATAAGGCAGAATTCTCCGCTAATTTTTCCTTCTAGGTGTACAACAGCCTGAGAGTACAGGCACGAGATTGTCTATTGATGCTACTGATTAGCGCAAGCTAAAGATGGGGGTGCCTCGGCCTAGTTGGCACAATTCGTCGAGCAGGTGGCGTGCGCCCGGCGAGGCAACCAACCGCGCCCACGAGCACACACGCGCGGCGGCGCGGAGGCAACCGAATCGAAGGGGAAGCAAGCCCGCGGCGGGGACGGGGTGGTTGAGGGAGGTGGGGGTACCTACCTGGCGAGGGGCTGGAGGAGGGCGGGGTCGCAGTGGTCGGTCCAGCCGCAGTCGAGGAGGAAGCGGAAGCCGTCGACGGCGAGCAGATAGCAAAGGGGACCTTCCCCGTACGCCCCGCTCAGCGGCATCACCTGCACGGACGTCCCCATCCCTTCGTCGTCGGTGGGCGGCGGCGGCGGCGACGGCGAGTGGAGCCGGAGGTTCGAGCGGGTTTGAGGTTGAAGGAAGCTGCTGGGCCGGCTGGTATGGAAGTGAAACTTGGCCCGGGCTAGGCGATACGGGCCATAGGGCTCGATTAGTTTGCTGCCTCAACTTACCGCTTTAAAATATAAGGTACTCCCCCGTTTCATATATTTTTGTCGTGATTTTAGTTCAACTTTGAACTAAACCACAACAGGGAGTATATTAGTTTTTTCAAAAGTCAATCATGTGTATGTTTGATCAAGTTTTTAAGAAAAAGTGTCAATATCTACAATACCAAATTTGTACTATTGGAACCATCACGAAAAGTATTTTCATATATTTATTCATTTTGTATTATATTATAGATGTTAATATTTTATTATAATGACTTGCACGGAAACTGATGGACCTTATACTCTGAATCGGAGGTGATTTTACATAAAGACTTAACCAAAAAATTACCTGAAACAATAAGCTTCCATCTACATCTATCACTCTCCTTAGTGAGAAGCACATCCTTAATCAATTCTTCCACTCTATTTCATCAACTATCAAGTAAAACAATTACAAACATCTCTTTCCTCCTCCACAAGAAAAGTTCTTCTCCTCCCCTCGGCGTCTCCGCCAGTCCGCCCCGTCTCCGATGGCCTCTAGGTCATGGAGGTGTGGAGGATCTCGGTCCCCCGCCTGCAGGAGGGACCTCATTCTTGTTCTTGTTAGATTCAGCGTCTTGGTTAGGTTTGTGTGGCGGCGGCGATGTCCCTTAGTAGGAATAATGTTTCTCACGTTCTATCCCCGTCTCGATGGTGCGTCTAGCATCTTCGGAGGGCGTGTGGAGGTTTATCTCCATCGGATCTTGTCGGATTCAGTCGGTGTTGGTGTTTGGTGGATCTGTTTGGATCCGGTCTTCATTCGTCTTCGTTTGGGTGTTCACAGGTTTGATCCTTTTGATCTACGGCTTTCTTAATTGGTGATGGATGCTACTCTGGTGCGCTGGTCCTATGGGGCCTTAGCAGTTAGCACGACGACTTCCTGACTGTCTACTACAATACGGTTTGCCCGACTCCAGTGAGGAAGGGGTGATGCCAGTGGAGCACCTTTGGCTCGCTCCAGTGCTTATAATCGCCGTTAGGTGGTCGACGGTCATGGTTGTAATTTTTATTACCTCTCTTGTTCTTTGTACTGCTACGATTGAAGATGGATAGATTGAAAGTTTCTCGCAAAAAAAAAACTATCAAGTAAAACACCTCTCAAAATCCTCCTAAACTTAACACTCTTCCAACCATAATTTAAATTTTGGCAACTACTTGTAACATTATGTAATCTAGGAAACCTATCATGTAAAGGTTTTCTCCTTGTCCATTCATCCTCATATCTACCGACAATGATACGTCGCTGATTTATTTTCTTCGATGTGTCTATCTTATTTCCTACCTATAACATGTAAGAAATTGTTTATAGCAATGGCCTTTTGATTTTCCACTGACTCAGCCAAAAATGTATCAGTGTGTCCTTTCACTATACATAATACCATGTGACACTTGTTGTGGCGTATGTCCCCTCAACATTCCCCTGCTGGCGTTATGTACCGGCTAGAGTATCGACGCATAGGGTTAGCTCCAAAATTCATGTCTTCATCCTTTCCTCGTGAAATAGCTTGAGGCCCCACTCCCCTTGACATCAATGCTTAATTTTGGAACCTGCTTGTCTATTTGATCACCACGAAATCCTCGCTTTCTTTCTCACTGAAACTTATGAAGAAGAGTGTTGTGAAAACAACCCGAGGCTTGTTTCGCCTGTTTCTATAAATCAAGGACTTTCTCATGAATGCATAGAATTTAGGTCTAAATTAAAAAGTATGGAAACCATGATGACTTGAGTGAGTTTGCCCAAAAAATGATGGCTTGAGTGTGATATGCAAGGACTAATACATAGATATGGTATATTTAGAAGAATACAATGCAATATATATGGATAATATATCATCCCGTTCGCACGGTTACTGATTTCCTCGGGGGCGAATTATGCCGCATTTGAGCGAGAGGATGCCGTGTCATGCTTCGTTCGTCAAGGGTATCCAGATGCGAACACATGCTTTTCTAGTCCTTGGCCACCGCTGGTACCTAAGAGAGGTGTGCCGCCGGGAGCTGCACCGAGAGGTTGTGGTCATGGGCGTCGATTTTTTGACAAAAAGCAATGGTGTTTGTATTTCATTGATGAAGAAGAACACACTACAAAGACTGGACTAATCAGACAAACACACAACATCGCCACAATAGTACCACATCAACACCACACCATCAAAGACTAGGAAACCGGCTTCACTGATCACGAAGGCTTGACAAGGGGAAGGAAGTCATTGGCTTCCATCATCATCTAACCAAGTAAGACGGACGCCTTGAGCTTGGTCGTCTAGTTACCACCCAACAACACCCCTCGAAGAAAGGGAGGGTTTCGTATGGGGGCGAGGTAATCCAAGATGGATGACACTCGCTAATTCGGCTTCAAATGAAACGTTGGCCTGTCCACCACATGATCTAGAATTCGGGTCGCGTCTACCGAACACCATAACACCGACCATAGCCTATCACCGGTCCCTCCAACCGGTAGCTGATACGTCTTAAATGTATCTATATTTTTTGAAGTACTTAGGCCCTGTTTGTTTAATTAAGTCATAGGACTTTTTTAAGTCCCAACTTATAAGTCATAAGTCCTTACCTGTTTGTTTACATCGACTTATAAGTCCCGAGTCCCTGCCTGTTTGTTTACAGGGACTTATAAGTTGATAAAACACGGTAGAGGAGGAAGGCCATGACCGGCCGACTGGTCGAAGAGGAGTTGCTGGTACGAGCCCAACTCCGGGAAGCCATCGACGTTGCTGTTGAGATCCAAGAAACCCATTCCCCTCCCGAGATTTGCACCGGCGGATGAGCCTTCGGATGTCTGTTGAGACGAGGGGAATTGAGAGAAGAAGGGGATCTCGTCCTCCTCATCGGCCATGGCGGCGGCGATTGAGGGTGCCGGCGGCGGCGGCGATTGGGGCGAGGCAGGGAAGGAGCGAGGCGAGGAGGAGGGGAACGAGCAGCGGCGGCGATTGGGGCGAGGCAGGGAAGGAGCGAGGCGAGGAGGAGGGGAACGAGCGGGGCGGGGTTCGTGCGGGGCGATGCGGGGTAGGTGCGTCCAGATCGATAAGTCCCAATAAGTTCCTCCCGGCATTTGAATCCATTTTACTCCACTTCTCTCTCTTTTCTTCCTGAGAGTCTTTTTTGATAAGTCCCAAATGACCCCAATAAGTCCCTATAAGTCCCTCCTGTTTGGTTTAGATAGGACTTATAGGGACTTTTTTAAGTCCCTAAACCAATAAGTCCCTTGAAACAAACACCCTCTTATACTATATTCATATCATTTATATATACTATCTTAGACATTTTTTATGACTGTGAACTCAATGTGTATTTTCTTGATTAAAAAATTTAAGCTGGACATTGAAGACAATGTAATGAATTATGATTGTCAACATGCATCCACTGATGCAACACAAGAAAACGAGTTCAATTAATTTCACAACACACAATGCACCGAGCCACTTAAACTATGCATCTTTGTAACATCTCAGGTGCTTGACAACGTCGTCGATGTACCATTCCTGCCGCTCCTGATCGGCGAGAACCTCGTGCAGCTTCTTGGCGTTGCTCGCGAGCACCTTCCCCTCGTCGTCCACCATGACGCGCCGCACCGCCGCGGCGACGCCGTCCCTGTCGAACGAGCCGTCGCCCTCGTCCCTCGCCACCTCCACGCCGACGCCCTTCTCCGTCATGGTCCGCGCGACGAGCGGCTGGTCTAAGACGAACGGGAGCATCACCAGCGGGTGCCCAAACGCGAAGCTCTCCACGGTGGAGCCCCAACCGCAGTGCGTCAGGAACGCGGCCACCGCGCCGTGGGCGAGCGCCTTCACCTGCGGCACCCACCCAGTCTCGACCATGCTGCGGCCACGCGTCCTTTCCTCGAACCCGTCGGGCAGCACTCCGTGGTCGTCCACGCCGGTGCCGGAGTCGGATGGGGCGCCGGGCGACCGGAGAGCCCAGAGGAAGCGCACGCCGGCGAGCTCAAGCCCGAGCGCGAGCTCGTGCAGGTTCTTTAGAGTCACCGGTGCCTCACTTCCGAGCGCGACGTAGATGACGGACTTTGGGGGATGGTCGTCCAGCCAGCGAAACATATCCGGGCGGACACCGCGGTTAGCAACGCCGATGTCCGGAGGGGGCAGCAGGACCCCGGCAGCGATGGAAGGCTTCTGGTAGAGGTTGCTGAGGAGGGCGAGCACCCCGGGCTCGACCTCGTCGCAGCTGCGGTAGATGGTGAGGCGACAACGCTCGTTGATCTGCCACATGCGATGCATGTGGGGAACGCCGGACGCGCTGGGCCGGAAAGAGCCGGCGAGCCACTCGGCCTCGTAGCGGCGGTATGCCACGGTGGAAGGGAAGGGATACCATGCGGGCGCAACAATGAAGTCTTCCAACGTCGTGCGCGGGTGCGCCGTGTTCGCCCCTCGCGGTCCCATAAAGGCGGCCACGCCGGCCAGGAGCCCAGGACGATCTGGAATATTGCGCAGGGTACCTTGTGCTCGTCGGCGACTAGCGGAACCCAGTGGTGGCTGAAGTCATGGACGATCCAGTCCGGCCTCCGGCCAGGGAACACGGCGAGAGGGGCCGCGAGCCCGTCCATTGGGCCCCGTGCTCCCCGGGCGGCACGTCGGCCGTGGACTCGGCGCCCTCCGGCAGCCCGTCGACACGCGCGGCAGCGGCAGCGGCACGAACCGGAGGCGGCCCGACAAGTGCGGCGGCACGGGCGGGAGCCTGGCGAGGTTCCGCGGCGTGGAGACGAACGCGACGGCGTGGCCGCGGGCCGCCAGGCGCGTCGACAGGTCGAGGTACGGGAGCATGTGCCCGAACGCCAGCCACGGGAACATCACCACCTCCAGCCGTCCGCCGGCTTCCTCCATGGATGTGATGTGAGCTGATCGGCAATGGAGGCCGGAGAAAAGGCAAACTGAATCAAGGTGGTGGAGTCCGGTGGCGCAGCATGAGAATGGCGACCGTGGATGTAGATAGGATTATTATATAGATATATTCGGCGATCGAGCCGGCGTGCGGCGTGCGACATGTATGGAGCACGAGCTGGCGCTTCTCGTGGCTGATAGTTTAAGTTTTGAGATCGGTATGGCTGTAAGCATCGTGTGATCTACTACCACTAACAACCATTTGAAATTGACCAGTGATAGGTGCCGATGGACTGACCGAATCGTCACGCGCGTGGCCGTTAGATGCTTCGTTCTCCATCGTCTTATCACCCCTTCTCTTCGCATCTGAAGACACAAGAGCACAGGCCATGGCGGCCGCCCTTCTCTCCCCCGTGTCACGCTGCGCGCCTTCCACTCCCTCGTGTCAAGCGGCGGGGCCGGCCGCCCTTACTGCCCTCGCCCCTGACGCTCGCCGTCAAAGCTCGTCGCCGTCAAAATCGCAAAATAACAAAAGTCCGTTGACCCCGTTGCAACTTTTTCATCATCTCCCTGTTGCAAGCATGATGGTCTCCACGGCGCCGACCATGACACCGTTCCTCGCCGGTGCTGCCCACCCCTGGTTGCAGCATCAAATGGCAATGGAGGTGTCGACGGCATCGCTCGCAGCCAAAGCTCACGGTAGCAAAAACGAACGTGTACTGGTTCCAGCAAACCAAAAGATGGCGGTAGCAAAAAAATAAATAGGTAACATCACACGTAGCAAGACAAGATCAAAGCTGAATAGTGCGTAGTTAGTTAGTTGAGTTAGCTGTTATATTAGGACCAGAGGCGGTATTGTGTCGCGATCACAATCCCAAACCGACTCGGTTTCTAATTCGTATACTTACCGGACAAGAAATCAAAAACTTGTCTGCCAAGACATAAAAATAAAACGGCAAAAAGAAGCTGCGCTCCTGCAAGGAGACAGACCGGATTTCGGCGGACCATTCACGTGCATGTCGCACGTACGCGCCGCCTCGGCGAGGCGAGGCGAGCGAGCGCGCGCGTGTGGTTTTCCCTTTCTCTTCTCACACACCACCTAGAGTGGTGGAGAGAACCCACTATATAAAGAGGTCCAACTCTTCTTCAACTTCCAAGGTGGGACTAAACTTAGCACCACCTCTTGCCATTTTACACATGGGCTTTGAGATTTCAGAAATTGCTATGGGCCTAGCCCATTAATTCTAACATTTATTTCGTCGCATTAGTTCGTTCATGCATGTAGTTAAGTTGAAGGCTTGAGGCTGCGGCAGTCAGCGTGCTCGTAGAAGTGTGGAGACGAGTACACATGCAAGCTGAATAGTGCGTAGTTAGTTAGTTGAGTTAGCATTATTAGCTGATCAGTACCATGCACGTCGTGTAGTTTGCATGGATGTGGTTGTTAGCAATATATGGGCCTACAGCTCCGCGGAGTCTGAGCGGCCGAGTGCGGCGGCAGATCAGCGTGGAGCAAGAAGCGGACGCAATCAGTTGAGGCGTGCGTCAAGTGTGCCGTTGTGGGCAAGCTCAAGTCTGCTGCAAACTTGGATTTGACTCAAGCCTGTACATGGGGAATAATCGGATCAAGCAGCTGGCTTGGCCGTCGCGTCTGCATGCAACGTAGTGGGATTAGTAGTGGGGTTAGTGGGTGCATGTGTGTAGTGTAGGTCTGGTACTTAAACACATGTACTCAGTTCATTTGCGTTGAGGAGGAAAATACAGAAAAGTGGCACAAATTGTGTGCGGTGCCAAGCCCCTGTGTGTCCTCTTCTACCTCCAGACCTGTCTGTGTGCTTCTTCCTCCTCGGGCTGCTCCAACGTTTGGTATACAGAGCTACGGTTTGATCCTTCGTTGTGATGGCCGGCACCGAGGGAGATGATGCGTCCAAGGCGGCGGAGCTGGCCAAGGGGAAGCCGGCGACTCCACCGAAGGCGCGGCTCACCGATGGCAGCGGCAACGGCGAGGTTCATGTCGTCGAGCGCGTCGTCCGGCAGACCTCGTCGATGGTGCAGCTCCCCACGCTGACCCGCACGAACTACACCGAGTGGGCGCTCGTCATGCGAGTGCGGCTGCAGGCGCAATGCCTATGGGAGGTGGTCGAGCATGGCGCCATCATCGACTACCGCAACGATCGTGAAGCTTTGGGCACCATCCTCCAGGCTGTGCTGCCGGAGATGTTGAGCTCCTTGGCTGCGAAGGACTCGGCGAAGGAGGCTTGGGACGCCCTCAAGACCTTGAGGATGGGGTCCGAGCACGTCCTCGAAGCCCGGGCGCAGACGCATCGATTGGAGTTCGAGAATCTCCGGTTCAAGGATTGTTAGAGGATGGAGGAGTTTGTTGTCCGCCTCACTGGCATCGTCAACGACCTCGAGGCCCTCGGCGACGGCATCATCGAGCACAAGGCGGTGCTCAAGTTTCTTCGCTGCGTTCCGCAGTGCTACCGGCAACTCGCGCACTCCATCCAGTCGCTGCTCGACCTCAAGACCTTGGAGGAGTTCGTTGTCCGCCTCACTGGCATCGTCAACGACCTCGAGGCCCTCGGCGACGGCATCATCGAGCACAAGGCGGTGCTCAAGTTTCTTCGCTGCGTGTCGCAATGCTACCGGCAACGCACGCACTCCATCCAGTCGCTGCTCGACCTCAAGACCTTGACCATTGAAGAGCTCACGGGGCGCTTCTTGGCCGTGGAGGAGAGCTTTGACATGGACGAGGCAGGCAGCAGCGACGGCGGCCCTCGGCTGCTCCTCACGGAGGAGGAGTGGCTTGCTCGCGACAAGAACCGCCGTGGCGCCGGCAAGAAGAAGAGCACCTTCGACATCCGCCAGGTTTGCTGCTACAACTGCCAAGAGTACGTGCATTTCTCGAGGGATTGCACCGCGCCAATAAAGGAGCAGGCCCATCTCGCCGCCGCGACCGCCGCCGACGGGCCGACACTACTTTGAAGGTCGCCATGGAGGAATTCATTATGTTACACTAGTAGAAAACATGGCTTTGGTCCTTGCGAGATAAGAGCATTAGGCCCGGTCGTGATACGAACCGGGACTAATGGCAGCATTAGTCCCAGTTCTAGAGGCTAGGACGCCGGCCGGGCCTCGGCAGGCATCAGTACCGGTTCAACTGGGACCTTTAGTCACGGTTCCAGACACAACCCGGGACTAAAGGTGTTGCTGCCCTTTAGTCCCGGATTGTGTCTCGAACCGGGACTAAAGGGTAGGCCTCTAGTCCCGGTTTTAGACACAAACCGGGACTAAAGTTTTGCCTATATATATCCACGCCCCCCATCTCCTCTATTTTTTTGCCGTGGAAGGGTGGGGGGTGTGGGCTACTCTGTTTTGTGCCTATATATGCACATGAGGTGTTCGATGAAATGTCCGAGCCACACTTAAGCTTTCTCCTCTATTCTTCCTCCAAGCTCGACCTTCAAGCTACATTTTCCCCAAGATTTGTCTAGGTTTGGCGGTGCCAGTCCTCACCACCGTCGATCGCCCGCGCCGATCTCGTCGCCGGCACCACCGTGGTGAGCCTCTTGTTCTTGTCTTTTTTTTAAAAGAAAAAAATTCTTCTTGTATGATTTAGATAACTACTTGTATGATTTTCTTACTTTTATTATTGTTTGTTATTATATAGTGCCATGGTTTTGGTATCCGCTTCCGTCGGCTCTCGTCCGGTCTATGATTCAGATGTGGTATATTATCTTTTATAACTATTCATTTCATTTAGTGTTTATGACAATTATGCCGACCAACTTGACATAGATGTATTTATGCAGGAGGTATGTGAACCGGAAATTCCAACCGACCCTCTTGTCGAGAGGTTAAATTTAGTTGAAAAAGAAAACAATTATTTGAAACAAAAATTGAAAAGAGTTGAAGAAGAGAAGATGAAATTGGAGTTGCATGTTGCCGATGTCGCCGATGATCACAAGATCCAGATGGATGCAATGCCCTTGAAGATCAGAAAGATTAGAAAATATGCCATTGATAATGAGGCTTGGTATCATTATGCTGTTGGATCAACTGTTACCTTAGTTGCGATTTTGATCGCATTGATTGTTGCATTTAAATGCTTTACATAGTTTTATGTTAGTTTCAATGTATGTTTTAATTAGATGCCCTAGAGAGTTGTATGTTGTTCTATGAGAACTATGTATGAACTTTATGTATTTATTTTTTCAGTAGTTCCCTAAAAACCATATTTGTCCATTTTCTAGTTTGAGCAACTTTACATTGCTAAACATGTCCAGATGAGCTCAAACTTTGTACACCTACTAAAATGGTCTAAATATTGATCTAGGCCAAGTGGTGCATCATGGAGAAGAAGATAGCATCATATAATTCCCTGAAAACCACATATGTCCATTTTCTAGTTTGAGAAACTTTACATTGCTAAATATGTCCAGATGAGCTCAAACTTGGTACACCTGCTAAAATGGTCTAAATATTGATCTAGGCCAAGTGGTGCATCATGGAGAACAAGATAACATCATATAATTCCCTGAAAACCATATCTGTCCATTTTCTAGTTTGAGCAACTTTACATTGCTAAACATGTCCAGATGAGCTCAAACTTGGTACACCTGCTAAAATGATCTAAATATTAATCTAGGCCAAGTGGTGCATCATGGAGAACAAGATAACATCATATAATTCTCTGAAAACCATATATGTCCATTTTCTAGTTTGAGCAAATTTACATTGCTAAACATGTACAGATGAGTTCAAACGTGGTACACCTGCTAAAATGGTCTAAATATTGATCTAGGCCAAGTGGTGCATCATGGAGAACAAGATAACATCATATAATTCCCTGAAAACCATATCTGTCCATTTTCTAGTTTGAGCAACTTTACATTGCTAAACATGTCCAGATGAGCTCAAACTTGGTACACCTGCTAAAATGGTCTAAATATTGATTTAGGCCAAGTGGTGCATCATGTAGAATAAGATAACATCATATAATTCCCTGAAAACCATATCTGTCCATTTTCTAGTTTGTACATGAAGTGCATCCAATTTTTGCCGTAACCCAGTAAACTTTTTAGCACATTCTATGTGGGTGAAATTATGATACCATGCCAAGTTTCAACCTTTTCAGAGTTCATTTGTAGTGCTTCTCAATTTTAGGGTTGTGTAGCTCAAAAAAATCATTAAATGCATAAAAATAGCAAATGAAGTCAGAAAAGGGTTGAAAATTGCTGATGTGGCTTTGAATGATGCATATTGAATGCACAAAAAGTTTGGAGTTAAAATAAGTTTAAAAAAGAAATCCCTTTGTAATAGATGAGTTTTCGTCCGAAACCCTGATACTTCGGAAGAGATTATCCAGTTTGTACACAAAGTGCATCCAGTTTTTGCCGTAACCCTGCAAAATTTTAGCACATGCTATGTGGGTGAAATTATGATACCATGCCAAGTTTCAACCTTTTCAGAGTTCATTTGTAGTGCTTCTCAATTTCAGGGTCATTTAGCTCAAAAAAACCATTAAATGCATGAAAATAGCAAATAAAGTAATAAAAGGGTTGAAAATTGATGATGTGGCTTTGAATGGTGCATATTGAATGCACAAAAAGTCTGGAGTTAAAATAAGTTTAAAAAATTAAATCCCTTTGTAATAGATGAGTTTTCGTCCGAAACCCTGATACTTTGAAAGAGATTGTCCAGTTTGTACACGAAGTGCATCCAGTTTTTGCCATAACCCTGTAAACTTTTCAGCACATGCTATGTTGGTGAAATTACGATACCATGCCAAGTTTCAACCTTTTCAGAGTTCATTTGTACTGATTTTCAATTTCAGGGTCATTTAGCTCAAAGAATGAACTAATAGCAAAAAGAATGAACTAAAAAGCTTTTATAAAACCCTAATAGCAAAAAGAATGGAGTAAAAAGAATCAATTAAAATATTTTGTTATGATCAACTAAAAGAAAACTATAATATTTTTCAATAGCAAAAAGAATCAACTAAAAAGCTTTTACAAACCTCTAGTAATGATCAAAATAATATTAACTTAAAATTATATAAAATTTATGCAACTAAAATTATCAAAATTATGAAAAGCTTTTATAAAACTCTAATAGCAAAAGGAATCAACTAAAAAGAATCAATAAAAAATAAAATTTATGCAACTAATAATTATCAAAATTATAAAAAGCTTTTATAAAACTCTAATAGCAAGAGGAATCAACTAAAAAGAATCAATAAAAAATAAAATTCATGCAACTAAACATAGCATATGCAAAAAATAACATTAAAAATTTAAAAACATAACATATGCAAAAAAATTTAAAAAATGCCCACCTACTAAGCAACCACAGCCTGCATACAACTAGAAACCCTACATATGGGCCAGGATGCAGGCCCGCAGTGCAAGCAGGCTCAACAGGGCATAGAGCTAGGCATGTATTGCCTGCATAAGAGAGGAGCTCGAGAGGGTAGCCGCATCCGCGCTTATAAACTGCTCCGAGCTCCTCTCAACTAGCGAGGTGGGACTAAACTTTCCACACCGCTGTGCCAGCCCTTTAGTCCCGGTTGGTGGCTCGCGATCCAACCGATCGAGTACCGAACGTACGACACCTCCGCGTTCAACACACGTTCAGCTCGGTGATGTCCATGCCTTCTTGATCCAGCAAGACGGCAAGGTAGTGGATGAGTTCCGGCAGCACGACGGCGTGGTGATGGTGATGGTGATGCTATCTCCGCAAGGTTTCGCCTAAGCACTACGAAAATATGACCGAGGGTGTAAACGGTGGAGGGGGTGCCGCACATGGCTAAGAGATTGTCGTGGTTATGTGTGGCGCCCTCCTCCCACATATATATAGGTGGGGGGAGAGGGGAGCAGCCAGGAGGCGCCCCAAGTAGGTCTGAATCCTACTTGGCCTCCTGCCCTGGCCGCGCGCCCTTCCTTATTTGCCGGAGGGCGAAAGGAAAGGTGGGAGAGGGAAGGAAGGGGGAGGCCGAATCCCCCTCCTTCCTTTCCCCCATGGGTCGGATGCCTTAGGGGGGGGTGCGCCAGCCCCTTGTGGGCTGGTGTGCTCCCATCTAATGGCCCAATAGGCCCATCACCCTCCCCGGGGTATCCGAAAACCCCTTCGGTATTCCGATGACTACCCGGTACAATCCGAAACACTTCCGGTGTCCGAATACCATCGTCCTATATATCAATCTTTACCTCCAGACCATTCCAGAGCTCCTCGTCATGTCTGTGATCTCATCTGGGACTCCAAACAACATTCGGTCACCAAATCATATAACTCATATAACACTATATCGTCAACGAACGTTAAGCATGCGGACCCTACGGGTTCGAGAACTATGTAGACATGACCGAGACACCTCTCTGGTCAATAACCACTAGCGGAACCTGGATGCTCATATTGGCTCCTACATATTCTACAAAGATCTTTATCGGTCAAACCTTATGACAACATACGTAATTCCCTTTGTTCATCGGTATGTTACTTGCTCGAGATTCGATCGTCGGTATCTTCATACCAAGTTCAATCTCGTTACCGGCAAGTCTATTTACTCGTTCCGTAATATATCATTTTGCAACTAGCTCCTTAGTCACTTTGCTTGCAAGGCTTCTTATGATGTGTATTACCGAGAGGGCCCAGAGACACCTCTCCGATACTCGGAGTGACAAATCCTAATCTCGATGTATGCCAACTCAACAAACACCTTCAGAGATACCTGTAGAGCATCTTTATGATCACCCAGTTACGTTGTGACGTTTGATAGCACACAAGGTATTCCTCTGGTACCCGGGAGTTGCATAATCTCATAGTCGAAGGAATATGTATTTGTCATCAAGAAAGCAATAGCAATAAACTGAACGATCAATATGCTAAGCTAATGGATGGGTCTTGTCCATCACATCATTCTCCTAATGATGTGATCCCGTTATTATATTACAACACATGTCTATGCTTAGGAAACCTTAACTTTGATCAACAAGCTATTCTAGTAGAGGTTTACTAGGGACACGGTATTTGTTTATGTATTCGCACATGTATTTAAGTTTTCGATCAATACAATTCTAGCACGAATAATAAACCTTTATCATGAATAAGGAAATATTAAATAATAACTTTATTATTGCCTCTAGGGCATATTTCCTTCAGTCTCCCACTTGCACTAGATTCAATAATCTAGATTACATTGTAATGAATCTAACACCCATGGAGTCCTGGTCATGTTTTGCTCGCGGAAGAGGCTTGGTCAACGGGTCTGCTACATTCAGATCCATATGTATTTTGCAAATCTCTATGTTTCCATCCTTGACCTTTTCACGAATGGAGTTGAAGCGTCTCTTGATGTGTTTGGTTCTCTTGTGAAACCTAGATTCCTTCGCCAAGGCAATTCCTCCAGTGTTGTCACAAAAGATTTTCATTGGACCCGGTGCACTGGGTATTACGCCCAGATCGGATATGAACTCCTTCATCCAGACTCCTTCGTGCGGTGCTTCCGAAGCAGCTATGTGCTCCGCTTCCACGTAGATCCCGCCACGACGCTCTGCTTGGAACTACACCAACTGACAGCTCCACCATTCAATATAAATACGTATCCGGTTTGTGACTTAGAGTCATCCGGATCAGTGTCCAAGCTAGCATCGACGTAACCATTTACGATGAGCTCTCGTCACCTCCATAAACGAGAAACATATCCTTGGTCCTTTTCAGGTACTTCAGGATGTTCTTGGCCGCTGTCAAGTGATCCACTCCTGGATTACTTTGATACCTCCCTGCCAAACTGATGGCAAGGCACACATCAGGTTTGGTACATAGCATAGCAGACATGATAGAACGTATGGCTGAGGCATAGGGAATGACTTTCATTCTCTCTCTATCTTCTACAGTGGTCGGGCTTTGAGTTTGACTCAATTTCACACCTTATAACACAAGCAATAACACTTTCTTTGACTGGTCCATTTTGAACTTCTTCAAAACTTTGTCAAGGTATGTGCTTTGTGAAACTCCTATCAAGCGTCTCGATCTATCCCTATAGATTTGATGCCCAATATATAAGCAGCTTCACCAAGGTCTTTCATTGAAAAATTCTTATTCAAGTATCCTTTTATAATATCCGGAAATTCTATACCATTTCCAATCAATAATATGTCATCCAGGTATAATATCAGAAATGCTACAGAGCTCCCACTCACTTTCTTGTAAATACAGACTTCACCGTAAGTCTTTATATAAAACCATATGATTTGATCACCTCATCAAAGCGTATATTCCAACTTCGAGACGCCTGCACCAGTCCATAGATGGATCGCTGGAGTTTGCACACTTTGTCAGCACCTTTAGGATCGACAAAATCTTCTGGTTGCATCATATACAACTCTTCTTTAAGAAATCCATTAAGGAATGTAGTTTTGACGTCCGTTTGCCAGATTTCATAGTCATAAAATGTGGCAATTGCTAACATGATTCGGACAGACTTAAGCATCGCTATGGGTGAGAAAGTCTCATCGTAGTCAACTCCCTGAACTTGTCGAAAACCTTTCGCGAGAAGTCGAGCTTTGTAGACAGTAACATTAACATTAGTGTCAGTCTTCTTCTTGAAGATCCATTTATTTTCTATGGCTTGCCAATCATCGGGCAAGTCCACCAAAGTCCATACTTTGTTCTCATACAAGGATCCTATCTCAGATTTCATGGCCTCAAGCCATTTATCGGAATCTGGACTCATCATAGCTTCTTCATAGTTCGTAGGTTCGCCATGGTCTAATAACATAACTTCCAGGACAGGATTACCGTACCACTCTAGTGTGGATCGTGCTCTGGTTGACCTACGAAGTTCAGTAGTAACTTGATCTGAAGTTTCATGATCATTATCATTTGCTTCCTCTCTAGTTGGTGTAGGCATCACGGGAACGGTTTTCTATGATGTGCTACTTTCCAATTCGAGAGAAGGTACAATTACCTCATCAACTTCTACTTTCCTCCCACTCACTTCTTTCGAGAGAAACTCCTTCTCTGGAAAGGATCCATTCTTAGCAACAAAAATCTTGCCTTCGGATCTGTGGTAGAAGATGTACCCAATTGTTTCCTTAGGGTATCCTATGAAGACACACTTCTCCAATTTGGGTTTGAGCTTATCAGGCCGAAGCCTTTTGACATAAGTGTCGCAACCCCAAACTTAAAGAAACGACAGCTTAGGTTTCTTGCCAAACCACAGTTCATACGGTGTCGTCTCAACGGATTTAGACGGTGCCCTATTTAACATGAATGCGACTGTCTCTAATGCATAACCCCAAAACTATAGTGGTAAATCAATAAGAGACATCATAGAACACACCATATCTAATAAAGTACGGTTACGATGTTCGGACACACCATTTTGCTCTGGTGTTCCAAGTGGCGTGAGTTGTGAAACAATTCCACGTTGTTTTGAATGAAGGCCAAACTCGTAACTCAAATATTCGCCTCCGCGATCAGATCGTAGAAACATTATTTTCTTGTTATGATGATTCTCCACTTCACTCTGAATTTGTTTGAACTTTTCAAATGTTTCAGACTTGTGTTTCATCAAGTAGATATACCCATACCTACTCAAATCATCTGTGAAGGTCAGAAAATAACGATACCCGCCGCGTGCTTCAACACTCATCGGACCGCATACATCGGTATGTATTATGTCCACCAAGTCTCCTTCTTGATTTCTACCTCCATGGCCTTAAGCATTGCGAAGAGCTCAGGAATCATTTTGTTCATCCCTTGCATATTATAGTTCATCACGAATACTTTGTAGCTTGGTGGCAGTGATTGAAGAACTCTCTCAATAACACTATCAACTTGAAGATCAACTTGATACGTCTCCAACGTATCTATAATTTTTGGTTGTTCCATGCTGTTATATTATCAATCTTGGATGTTTTATAATCATTTTATAGTCATTTTATATCATTTTTGGTACTAACCTATTGACATAGTGCCAAGTGCCAGTTGCTGTTTTCTGCATGTTTTTTACATCGCAGGAAATCAATATCAGACGGAGTCCAAATGCCATGAAACTTTACGGGGATTTTTTATGGACCAGAAGACACGTAATGGGCCCTGGCCGCGTCTGGGGGGGTGCTCCGAGGAGAGCACAACCCACCAGGGCGCGCTAGGAGGCCCAGGCGTGCCCTGGTGGGTTGTGCCCACCTCAAGTGCCCCCGGACCGCCTCTTTGCTCTATAAATACCCCAATATACCAGAAACCCTAGGGGAGTCGACGAAATATTGATCCAGCCACCGCAGAGTCCAGAACCACCAGATCCAATCTAGACACCATCTCGGATGGGGTTCACCACCTCCATTGGTGCCTCTCCGATGATGCGTGAGTAGTTCTTTGTAGACCTTCGGGTCCGTAGTTAGTAGCTAGATGGCTTCCTCTCTCTCGCTGTATTCTCAATAGAATGTTCTCTTGGAGATCCATATGATGTAACTCTTTTGTTGTGTGTTTGTTCGGATCTGATGAACTTTGAGTTTATGATCAGCTATATCTTTTTATATCCATGAAAGTATTTGAGTTTCTTTGATCTCTTTTATGCATGATTGCTTATAGCCTCGTATTTCTTCTCCGATATTTGGGTTTTGTTTGGCCAACTTGATCTATTTATCTTGCAATGGGAAGAGGTGCTTTGTAGTGGGTTCGATCTTACAGTGCTTGATCCCAGTGATAGAAGGGGAACCGACACGTATGTATCGTTGCTACTAAGGATAAAACAATGGGGTCTATCTCTACATAGATAGATCTTGTCTACATCATGTCATCGTTCTTATTACATTACTCCGTTTTTTCCATGAACTTAATACACTAGATGCATGCTGGATAGCGGTCGATGTGTGGAGTAATAGTAGTAGATGCAGGCAGGAGTCGGTCAACTAATCTTGGACGTGATGCCTATATAATGATCATTGCTTGGATATCGTCATGATTATTTGTAGTTCTATCAATTGCCCAACAGTAATTTGTTCACCCACCGTTTGCTATTTTTATCGAGAGAAGCCACTTGTGAAACCTATGGCCCCCGGGTCTCTTTCTCATATATTTGCCTTTGCGATCTACTTTTCCTTTGCATTTATTTTCAGATCTATTAAACCAAAAATACAAAAATACCTTGCTGCAATTTATTCTTATTTATTTTATTTGGCGTTCAATCTATCAATCTACTACAATTTCCTCACGTCCGTTTTGCCTATCTTGAGGTGTCGTACCCAGAAGGGATTGACAACCCCTTTCACACGTCGGTTGTGAGAAGTTGTTATTTCTGTGTAGGTGTTGTTTACGTTGTGTTGCTTGGTTCTCCTACTGGTTCGATAACCTTGGTTTCATATCTGAGGGAAATACCTACCGCCGCTATGCTGCATCATCCCTTCCTCTTTGGGGAAATACCAACGTAGCTTCAAGCCGGATCACAACTCTCAGCTGGGTCAAGTGGTTACGATACCCAGACATTTTGAGTATGTGTTCACTGACAGAACTGTCCTACTCCATCTTGCAGCTATAGAACTTGTTAGAGAATTCATATCTCTCAACCCGGGGATTTGCTTGAAATATTAACTTCAACTGTTGGAACATCTCATATGCTCCATGACGTTCAAACGTCTTTGAAGTCCCGGTTCTAAGCCGTAAAGCATGGCACACTGAACTATTGAGTAGTCATCAGATCGAGCCTGCCAGCCATTCATAACATCTGCATCAGCTCCTGCAACAGGTCTGTCACCTAGCGGTGCATCAAGGACATAATTCTTCTGTGCAACAGTGAGGATAATCCTCAAATTACGGACCCAGTCCGTGTAATTGCTACCATCGTCTTTCAACTTAGCTTTCTCTAGGAACGCATTAAAATTCAGGGGAGCGGTAGCTCGGTCCATTGATCTACAACATAGATATACAAAACTATAAGACTAAGTTCATGATAAATTAAGTTCAATTAATCAAATTACTAATGAACTCCCACTTAAATAAACATCCCTCAAGTTATTTAAGTGATACATGATCCAAATCAACCAACCCGTGTCCGATCATCACGTGAGATGGGGTAGTCATAAATGGTGAACATCTCTATGTTGATCATATCTACTATATGACTCATGTTCGACCTTTTGGTCTCCAGTGTTTCGAGCCATGTTTGTACATGCTAGGCTCGCCAAGTTTAACCCAAGTATTCTGCATGTGCAAAACTATCTTACACCCGTTGTATGTGAACGTAGAGTCTATCACACCCGATCATCACGAGGTGCTTTGAAACGATGAACTTTGACAACGATGCATACTCGGGGAGAACACTTTTATCTTGAAATTTAGTGAAGGGATCATCTTATAATGTGATGACCCACAAGTATATGGGATCAATTGTAGCCTTTTCGATAAGTAAGAGTGTCAAACCCAACGAGGAGCAGAAGGAAATGACAAGTGGTTTTCAGCAAGGTAATGTGTGCAAGTGTTGGAATTGTAAGTAACATAGTAGTTTGATAGCAAAATAATTTGTAACGAGCAAGCAACGATAATAGTAACAAAAGTGCAGCAAGGTAGCCCAATCCTTTTGAGGCAAAGGATAGGCCAAAACGATCTCTTATAATAAGCAAAGCATTCTTGAGGGTACACGGGAATTTCATCTAGTCACTTTCATCATGTTGGTTCGATTTGTGTTCGCTACTTTGATAATTTGATATGTGGGTGGACCGGTGCTTAGGTGCTGTTCTTACTTGAAAAAACCTCCTACTTATGATTAACCCCCTCGCAAGCATCCGCAACTACGAGAAAAGTATTAAGAATAACTTCTAACCATAGCATTAAACTTTTGGATCCAATCGGCCCCTTACGGAATAGCGCATAAACTAGGGTTTAAGCTTCTATCACTCTCGCAACCCATCATCTAATTACTACCCCACAATGCATTCCCTTAGGCCCAAATATGGTGAAGTGTCATGTAATCAACGTTCACATGACACCACTAAGGGAATCACAACATACATACTATCAAAATATCGAACACATATCAAGTTCACATGATTACTTGCAACATGATTTCTCCCATGACCTCAAGAACAAAAGTAACTACTCACAAGTGATAAACATGTTCATGATCAGAGGGGTATTAAAATAGCATAATGGATATGAACATATAATATTCCACCAAATAAACCATATAGTAATCAACTACAAGATGTAATCAACACTACTAGTCACCCACAAGCACCAATCGATCTATAGTTCCGGTACAAAGATTGAACACAAGAGATGAACTAGGGTTTGAGAGGAGATGGTGTTGTTGAAGATGTTGATGGATATTGCCCTCCCCAAGATGGGAGAGTTGTTGGTGATGATGATGATGATGATGATTTCTCCCTTCGGGAGGGAAGCTCCCCCGGCGGAATCGGTCCGCCGGAGGGCAAAAGTGCTCCTGCCCAAGTTCCGCCTCGAGACGGCGGCGCTCCATCCCGAAAGTCCTCTCCTTATTTTTTCTAGGTCAAAATGACTTATATACCAGAAGATGGGCACCGGAGGTGGGCTGGGCTGAGCCCAACCCACCAGGGCGCGCCTGGGGGGCCAGGCGCGCCCTAGTGTCTTGTGCTCACCAGGTGGCCCCCCTCCGGTAGTTATTTGCTCCAGTATTTCTTATTTATTCCAGAAAAATTCCCCGTGAAGTTTCAGCTCATTTGGAGTTGTGCAGAATAGGTGGCCTGACGTAGCTTTTCCAGGTCCAGATTTCCAGCTGCCGGAATTCTCTCTCTTTGTGTGTAGCTTGCATATTATGAGAGAAAAGGCATTAGAATTACTCCAAAAAGCATTATTATGCATAAAAAATATAAATAACAGTAGGTAAACATGATGCAAAATGGATGTATCAACTCCCCCAAGCTTAGACCTCGCTTGTCCTCAAGCGAAAATCGAAATTAAAAAACATGCCCACGTGCTTAGAGAGAGAGGTGGCGATAAAAAAAATACGAACATAGAAGCATCATGTATATTATTATAACAGCAACAAACTTAGACATAAAATAAGTAACAATTCATCACACCATCGAAGTGTAAAGCATAAACTCTATTGGAAACCAACAAACTATGTTCTCGGCCAACTTTGCAACTACAATTCATCATCTTTTCAGGAAGGGTCACGTACCGGAGCCTTTAGGCAAGTCCACATACTCAACCATCATATAGTCGTCAATGATTGCTAACACTCACCGCATACACATGAGCAAAACGTTTCAACCGGACACATAGGAAGATAGGGGCTTATAGTTTCACCTCCCAACATACTCACCTCAAGGGTGATGTCAACAACAATAACTTATGCTACCCACATCCAAATGGATATATGTGCCTAGATCTTTCCTCACCACATGATGCTTGCCCAAAGAGAAAAAAAGGAAAAAAAAGAGAAAACTTGGCTCTTGCATGAAAGTAAATACATAAAAGTAAAAGATAGGCCCTTCACAGAGGGAAGCTAAGGTTGCCATGCGCTTTTTGTTTGTATGCTCAATCCCTTAGTGCAAGAGAACGTCATGTTATATTGCCCCTTATGATAGCAACCTTTATTATGCAGTCTGTCGCTTTTATTCTTTGCTATCACAAGTTCGTACAACGCTCAATTTTCTCTTACACTAAATGATCTAACACTTTTAGAAGCAATTTTTATTGCCATATTGCACCGATGACAACTTACTTGAAGGATCTTACTCAATCCTTAGGTAGGTATTGTGGACTCTTGAAAATAAGATTTGGGTTTAAGGGTTTTTGGATGCACAAGTAGTATCTCTACTTAGTTCGGAATTTTTGGCTAGCAAAGATGGGGGGCAAGCACCACATGTTGAAGGATCTATGACAATATAACTTCTATGTGAATATGAACAAACATAAGTCATTACGTTGTCTTCCTTGTCCAACGTCAACAATTTTGGCATATAATATTTTGATGGGGGCTCACAATCACAAAAGATTTTCCAAGATAGTGTATTTGCATGTGAATCTTCTCTTCCCTTATTAATTCTTTCATGAGTTGCATCATTGACCAATGCTATGTTTGTCAATCTTCAATAAAATTTTCTACTTATACTTTTCCTTATGTGATGTAATTACTTACCATAAGATTAGGATATGATCTATTTCATTTATTTCCTTTCTTTTTATTGGAACAAGAAAGTAAAGAAAGCAAAACTCAAACTAACATTATTATATATCTCGCACATGATTACAAGGATAGATCACTAAGCAAACTCTCAAAAAGAAAGGATCGAACTAAACTTTTATTCATCTAAAGCAAAAGATAACTATGGATCGAACTAAGATAAGTAAAGGCAAAAGATAGTGGAGGTGATACGATACGGGGGCACCTCCCCCCAGCTTGGATCAAGCCAAGGGGAGTGCCCATACCCGATACTCCATTTTCTTTTGGTGATGAAGAAGGAGGTGGTGGTGGTGAAGTAGAGATCATGTCCTTCTTCCTTAGCTTACGCTTGAGAATGGAATTTTCCTCCTTCAATTCACCGATCTCCTGCTCAAGCTCCAATACCTTTTTGCATAAATCTTCCTTGTTTTCCTGCAAAAGACGAAAGGGTATAAACTGGATCTTAGGCTTCTTTGCCTTGTTGGGGAGGCTTGAGTTCTTGAATTCCACGTGCATGTCCCCGGGTTGAGGCAGTGGGACTTCATCCTCGTTTGAACTCGTCTCGTCCTTCCCTTTAGGATCATAGTCTTCCTCTTCCTCCGAAGTACAGCTATAGCGCTCCACATCCCCATAAGACTTGGGGTTTGCGATATAATCAGAAACATAGCTCTCACCCTCCGAGTCTTGAGATGACATATTTTCGGATCTGTTAGGAAAATAGCAAGAAAAGAAAACAGAAGATTTCTCCGTGATACGGAGGTCAATAGGTTCGGGGGGTATATAAAGATTTTTTTATCTTGGGAAACAAGCGAACGGAAGAAAAATGGAGTCCGGAAGGTACCCGAGGTGGGCACAACCCACCTGGGCGCGCCTGGCATGGCTTGCCAGGCGCGCCCTGGTGTCTTGTGCCCACCAGGGTGACCTTCCTGGTTGTTTCTTATTTTCCTAATTTTTCAAATATTCCAAAACTAACAAAACATATTTTTGCGGATTTTTTGGAGTCCGTTTACTTACCGTATCACATACATCCTCTTTTTCACGATTCTGGAGTATTCCGGAAGGTTTCTTTTATGTGTTCTTCCGTTGTCATAGTTTGGACAATATTGCTTTCAACATTAATGGGCGTACCTGAGATATAATGTTTTATTCGTTGCCCATTAACAACCTTCGGGTTAGTACCTTCGGCATTATTTATTTTGATAGCTCCAGACCGATAAACCTCCTCGATAACATATGGGCCTTCCCATTTGGAGAGGAGTTTTCCTGCAAAGAATCTGAAACGAGAGTTGTACAAAGGAACATATTCTCCAACTTTGAACTCACGCTTTTGGATTCTTTTATCATGCCATCTTTTAACTTTTTCCTTAAATAACTTGGCACTTTCGTAAGCTTGGGTTCTCC
The DNA here is from genome assembly GCF_018294505.1 of Triticum aestivum. Classification (NCBI taxonomy): domain Eukaryota; kingdom Viridiplantae; phylum Streptophyta; class Magnoliopsida; order Poales; family Poaceae; genus Triticum; species Triticum aestivum. The sequence goes on from NC_057808.1 coordinate 510,878,261, forward strand.
ATTCATCTAATTAGCTAATATCAAATAACCTCTTCTCACCAGCAAGCTTGAAATCATAGTTGAGTTCTTTAATTGCCCAATATGCTTTATGTTCTAACTCAAGAGGCAAATGACAAGCTTTTCCATAAACCATTTTATAAGGAGACATACCCATAGGATTTTTATATGCTGTTCTATAAGCCCAAAGTGCATCATCTATTTTATTAGACCAATTCTTCCGGGACCTATTGACAGTCTTTTGTAAAATTAATTTTATTTCTCTATTGCTAAGTTCAACTTGACCACTGGACTGAGGATGATATGGTGGTGCAATTCTATGGTTAACATCATACTTGGCAAGCATTTTACGGAAAGCACCATGAATAAAGTGTGAACCACCATCAGTCATTAAATATTGCTAGGGACTCCAAACCTTGGGAAAATAACTTCTTTAAGCATCTTAATAGAGGTGTTGTGATCAGCACTACTAGTTGGAATAGCTTCTACCCACTTAGTAACATAATCAACAACAACCAAAATATGAGTATGCCCATTAGAGGAAGGAAAAGGTCCCATGTAATCAAATCCCCAAACATCAAATGGTTCAACAGCAAGTGAATAATTTGTAGGAGATATGCCCTAGAGGCAATAATAAATGATATTATTTATCTCCGAGTTCATAATTATGTTTATGTTCCATGCTATAACTTCAGTGATTCTCGAGTCTGCAATATCCACGAGGCTCGGAGGAAGACTCAAATGCACGTGTGGAATAATAAACGGTAAGAAGTATTCCTAGTCTGGCCTCTAAGACTAGCTCAAGTGTTGCATGATGATTCTGTTTTCCTGGTCATGGGCATGTCTATGCCAGCAACTTTGAGGGCACAATGTTAAGAGAACATTTGTGTTGAATCGACCCGGATTGATGTTATGCTATGAGATTCATTCATCACAAGTTTATTGGTACATAACACAGAGATGGTTAACGTTTGCATGATTCCTTAGACCATGAGAGTATCGAGTTTCTTCATGCTTGCTTCATGAACTTTGGGGTTTGTTAAACGTCATCCGTAAATGGGTGGCTATTACGGCGGCTTACGGGTTCATGGAAAAGTGTGTCAAGTAACTTGATAGCTCAAGATTGGGATTTGCTCCTCCGATGATGGAGAGATATCTCTGGGCCCTCTCGGTGTTACGGTATCCATCATCGCCTGGCCAGACACTTTGTGATTTGATCACGGGGATGCCGGAACACGATAACGAGAAAAGAGAACAATACCGGTAAGGAGGTAACTAGCATAGTGGACAAGTTGTTGATCCACGAGAATGCCAACATGTCTCACCTCGGGTATTTGTAACATATCGCGAAGCAACAGGAATAGCACACGGCAACTGGAGGTTCACTCGAATATTTATTCGTGTGGGTATAGGGGTCAATATGGGTGTCCACGGCTCCGATGTTGATCATTGATCGGAAGGGGTTCCGGGTCATGTCTATACTTCACCGAACCTATAGGGTCACACGCTTAAGGGTCATCTATCTGCTGAATACTAGACAGGGAGTCTGAGAGAAAATCACCGGAAAAGTTTCGGACACCGAAAAGTTTCGGACAGCGGAATCGTACCACAGAGTGAGGTCATCGGATAAGTTTCGATGATACCGAAAAGTTGTTTCGGGATACACCATTAAGTCAAATTGGTTTCGGCACATGCCTGATAATTCTTGGAGGATGCCAGAATCATTCTGGAAGCTTTTTGGAATTTTCTGAGATAAAAACCGGAAATGTTCCGGAGCTGCCGGAGCCACTTCAGATGCGTTTCGCAGATGAAAATCACTAAAACCGGAATTGTTTCAGAACGCGTTGAAAATCATTTTAGTGGGTACTAGAAATGTTCTTAGCCCACATAAATATTTTCAGTTCGATCAGACGCTGAAAAATGTCGTCATGAATAGTGAAAATCAGCTTTATGGTTACTTTATGGAAAGCCACCTTTTGGGGCTTTGCTGCAAAAGATCTTGGGGATGACATGGAAGGATAGGAGCCATTTTTTGGGCCCCTCATGGGGGTGTGGCCGGCCACATGGGGTATCCCCCCTTGGGGACCCTCTTGTTCCTTGGTTTCACTCCTAGGTCCTTGTGGAAGGACTTCATTCATGTGCATTTTGGGTTTTTTGTGAAACTACCCTACCCCCTTGGGATTTCCTATAAATAGAGGTGGAGGGGCAGCCCTCCACACTCATCCCTTGCTCTCATACACATGCCATGCATTATCTGGCTTCTTCTCTCCCTCCCACGAAAAGAGTTTCATAGAGCCGTAAGGCTGTCTGGGTTCCGGCAGGAACTAGTTCTGGACGGCGAAGCCCTGCCGGATAGATGACACCGTATGTGTGCAACTCTGTAGAGAGATCGTAGTTTCGGTCTTAGTTCGTGAGTGCCTCCCGAAGGGCTGTCCGTGTGACCGTCCGAGTTTCGAAGGTCCTCCCGAAGGGCTGTCCGCGACACCGTCCGGGGGGCTGTTCGACCGCCTCCCGGAGGGCTGTCTGAGGAGCAGATGAGGGTATACATCCTCGCGGTTGGGAGGTTGTAAATCCTAGCTGCGGGGATCTGCACCGCCGATCGTCATTGACTCTACTTCCCGCTGCGCTATGAGTCGGTAACGAAAAAGATCAAACCATGTATGCAGTCTCCATAGTGGTCCTGGGCTGGTGCGTAGGTCGGAAATTTTTTGTTTTCTGTCGCGTTCCCTTTCAGTGGCATCAAGAGCCGTGCTATGCGTAGATGGAGGTTTCGATCTAGAATACATGGAGATGTATGGGTATTGCATAATATAATTAGGTAGTAGATGAGATCTATTGCTGAAAATTATTTATGCGGGTGACAGATGAAATCTGTTACCCGAGGTTCTTGTTGCTTCCCTAAATTTGCGTTTGCTCAATCTCGAGACAGCATGGTGGAATTTGACAAAGTTCTGGCAATCCGTGATCCTGATTGATCATGGAAGTGCTATCAGTTCTTTGGGTTCTGCCGTAGTCAAAAGAAAGATGAAATTCGCAGATGAAAGGGCATTGCAGATATGATCTGCACGGGGGTCATGCGTATGACGAAGTTTAGTATGGGGCTCGAGATTTAATTATCCCGTGTTTCATACACCCCGAGATGTTAATCTAGCAACTTGAATAATCATACTTGATGATAAAACGTTGGTCGCTGCGGTTTAAGTCAAAACCTTAGAAGCCATGTAAAATAAATTTTGCATAAACCGATTAGAGGCGTCTAACTTGGTTTTGCAGGATGTGCATATGATGTGGTATAGCAGTGCTCATACTATTTCGATTATGTATGAGATGACTATATGATGTAATTTGATTAACATGACCTGCGTGTCATGATTCGGCATGATGGTTGGAGCCATATGATTGCACTTTAATGACCTGCGTGTCAACCTTGTTGTAATGCATTATTTTGTTAGCTATAGAGATAGCAATATTATCTGGTGCATCGACAAGGTGGTGGCAATCTTCGCGAAGGTGAACACCGACGCGAATGCCGAAGACGAAGAAATGAAAGACTTCTCCGTCAGAAAGGGCTATACCATATCATGCTATTATGAATTGCCTGAGATGTTTATCCCTTATGATGCACCCTTCTTGATTGCGCGGTAGTCGCTTTTACTAGGGTGATCTCTCACTTAAAATACCAAGTAGTTAGTGTTCTCCCAAGTGTAGCATCGTCACGGCACCTATCTTTTCGGGGTGCGCCGTGTCACACGGGTACGAACGATTAGAGAAGTGTGAGGCGGGTGAGTTGAGACCTCGCAGCGAGATCACTTGGTTGTCTTGACGTTCAGGCATGACCGTCATGAGCTCGGAACACATGCATCGAAAGATGAACAAGAGTCACATAGAGATGTGATTGGCAAGTTGGCCTACCGGTTGAGATTTTTCGTCATCAGTGGTGTTACACCAATGGCGAACAATTGAAATGTGGGTCTTGTATCACTCACAATCAATATTGATAGATATTGATTTGAGTGGGAGCGCACTGTTGAATTAACATGTTTAATTCTTAGTGCAATTAATTATGAACATTGTCTAAGTGTTATATGCAAAATAGTTGTAGAATAATGGCTCGCGTTTCCACCTTCCCTGTTAAAATTGAATAGCTGTTAAATATCTGGTTAAAACTTTACGATTGGTACCGTAATATGAGGATTGTCCTCAAAAGTGCCGAGAAGGACTTTGTCCTATCGCATGCTTTTCGTATCCTCCCGCTAATGCTATGGATCATGTGACTCTCGTCCTTTGATCCAAAAGCTAGAATTCTGTTACGGTCAAGTGGAATATGTTTGCTTCCATGAAACCCAAACTTCGAAAGTTGGGATAGTTATATGATATTCATGGAACTGAAAATTATTTTCAGATACAAACAAAGCAATGTTTGTTTGCAAGTATTAGTAAAAGTGTTTACTATGCATTTGACTGTTGGGAAAGGGATCCAGAAGAACGCCTGTCATATAATGAAAGGTGAATAAAACAACAACTTAAAGAGAAAGGAAGTGTCCAAAGGGTGTTAGTATGACTTACACGCCTAGGAAGTCCGGGGCTAATGCCACTCTTAAGTTGGGTGCTTCTTCTGAGAGTAGGAGAAATACTAACAGTTAAACTGCTAGAAGTATAAAGGCAAAAGGAAAGAAGACTGGAATATCCAGCTCATGTATGAATGTCATACAAGTTTTTGATGTATAGAAGGCTGGTCAAAGATATAGTTCTTGCGAATTATGGTTAAACATGTTAATCACTAATTCTTGGGTATTGTGAGTTCATCACAAAAATGCCCGCTCGATTGCATTCTGTTGCAACTCGATGTAAGAACTACTATGGCCTGAAAGACTAGCTAGAAATGAGGTTAAGGTATACACAAGGAACATAGTAAATGTTACTATACCTTCCATCGGTGTATTGCCGTCTGTATTTATTTTCATAATTCATTTAGAGTTTTACAAACTCTATCCCATTGCATAAGGCATCTTGCAAGAAGGTTGTTCATAAGAGAACTTTTTATGTTCGATGTTATGAATAACACAAGGGCCATACTTTCATTATGAATGAGATGTATGTTATGAATATTGATAATAATACAATACCTCTGGGTTTACTTTCATAATTCATTTTAGAGTTTCATACACTCTAGCCCATTGCACAATGTTTGTTGCAAAAGAGTTGTTCATAAAAACAACAATTGTTGTTAAGTATTATGAATAACATAAGGGCCATACTTCCATCATCGATGGGACGTATGTTATGAATATTGAGGGTAATATGATACATCCATAACACTGACGCTAAATGTCGCAAGACTAAAAGAATACCACACAAGTGTGGCACTACATTTGGTCACATTGGAGAAACCCGCATGGAAAATTCCATTATGATGGATTTTGAAGTATTTTTGATTTTGAATCATCTGACACTTGCAACTTTCCTCCGAAAAGTGAAGTGACTAAAATACCGTTCACAGGCCATAAGGAACGAACAACAAACTTATTAGTGATCATACATTTGATGTGTGTAGTCCGATAAGTGTTGTTAGTGGTGGATTTATTTATCTTCAGAAATGACTCAAGTAGATATATGGATATTTACTTAATGAGACGTAAGTCTGGATCTTTTGAAATCATTCGAAAGGTTCTCAAAAATGAAGTAGAAGTTATTGTAACAAGAAAATTATGTTTCTGCAATTTGATTGCACAAAGGAATATTTGAGTTACATGTTTAGCGAATGTCTGATGAGTTGTGAAAGGGGTTTCATAAACTTGCACCTCCCGGAACACCACTGCAAGTGGAAAGTCCGTGGAGATGTAATCAAACCATTTATGACATGGTAAGGTCAAAGATGACATAAATAAATTTGCCATTATCCCTTTTAAAGTCATGCTTTAGAGACTGCGGCTTTTACACTGAAAAGAGCTACATCGGGTCTGTTGAAATGAAGCCATGGTATGGTACGCCCAACCATGTTATATCTTTTCTTAACATTTGGAATATGGGGCTTGTGTAAAAGGTTACAAACCTATTCCAAATCAGACAAGTGCTACTTTGTAGGTTATACCAAAATGTTGGGTATTCCTCCCTCACTATACCGAGGCAAATAGTTTTGCCGCGAAACGGTGTGCTTTTAAAGAGAATGGTTCTTTCTAAAAGGTGAGTGGGAGAATAGTGCAACTCGACGAGATAAACAGTATCTTCATCAGATCAAAGGAAAGAGACCTTGGAAGAAATTTCAGAGTTTCCTACTGCGACTGATACAGAAGTCTCTACAATAAAATGTATGAACTTCGGTCGAACTTGCAGCTGAACCACGTAGGCAAGGCTCGTGCAAACCTCTCAGGTGCGCAAACGAGATATTGTTGTTAGACAACATTATACCTACGATACACAAGGAAGCGTTGATGGGCCCTGACTCCGGAATTGGCTAAATGCCAATACAACCCGAGTTAGTTTCCATATAAGTGATTCAAGATTAAAACCTTGATACACCTTTCGGAAGACTTAGAGTCTAACGAATATTTATGGAACTTAAAACTGATACGGATAAAATGTTTTATCCATAAAGCTCGACTTGTTGAAATAATACGATGAGGTTGTTTTCATCGTAGCGATGCTTAAAGTCGGTTCGGGTTGAACTAGCAATTAATACATATTTCAATCATGAGATATGAAACATGGATGATAAAAGGATTTCCATCTGATGGAAATGAAAGCTAGGACTTGTATATGATACAGTCCAAAGTAATTTGTCGATCCAGAGGAAGCTAGTAGGTATGCAAACTTCAAAGTTCCAGCGATGGACAAAAGAGAGCAAAATGGAGTTGGAATCTTCGTGTTTTGATGAAATGGTCAAAGGGGTTTTGACTTCATCAATGGGTAACGAAGATGCTTGTAATTCAAGAAAGTAAGTGGGAGCGTAATAATATTTCTAAAAACCATATGTGCTTGGCACATTGGTAATTGGAAATAAATTTCTTGACACAAATTAGGACTTCATTTGAAAATAGTTTTTCAATGTAGTGCTTAGGCTAAATAGCCTCAATATTAGGCATGATGATATATGGAGATAGATTTACCTAATGGGGCTAAGCAATGAATACATATTGACAAGATGCTAAAACCTTTTAGCATTTAAAACGCCAAGGAGTGATTCTTGCCAAAGTCACATGGAAAGAGTTTTTGCAAGACTCGGTGTCCCAAAACACTGATGAGTAAAATACATGATGCAGATTCCACACACTTTTGTGTTTGGATTAATCATGTATTCCATGGTATGTAAAACAACCAGATATGTCCGATACTCCCAAGGTGTTGCGAGTATGGATACCAAAGTGATCAAATTACTGATCATGGGACAACAGTGAAAGATGTCACAGAGTACTAGAGTAAGTACTGATGACATGGTTTTCTCGCAAGCAGAGATCATGAAGAGTTCGTTGTAAAATGTTACATCGATAGAGTCTTCATCTTTTCTCCATGCGATTTTCGATTTAAATTAAGGGTTTTGTGTAACACACAATGTGGTGGCACAGTTAGTTGGAATTTGTTCAAACTAGTTACTGTGGCGAATTCTATAACAAGGGCTAAGTATGTTGACGCTTTAGAAGCGACGAAGAAGATGTTGAATCATATAGTTCATTCATGAACTTAGTATAGTTCCAAGATGGCTTTTGACAATGGGACACTACTGCAGGTAGTTGCTCCATAACTCAGTCTGAGGAATCCAGGTTTGACCTGTGATTCACATACATACAAAGCCAAGTCCACACAAAATATGAATTTTGTGAAAACGTGAAAACGCGAGGACATGCAAAGATACACATGGAACTGAAGTCGTCAAATCCGTTGGACATCAGGCTATACCACAAGCGAAGCATATTTACACCGGTGTGCCACAGGTGTGAAGTGCATTAGCATAAGCTAGATTATTGACTCTAGTGCAAGTGGGAGTCTGTAGGAGATATGCCCTAGAGGCAATAATAAATGATATTATTTATCTCCGAGTTCATAATTATGTTTATGTTCCATGCTATAACTGCAATGATTCTCGAGTCTGCAATATCCACGAGGCTCGGAGGAAGACTCAAATGCACGTGTGGAATAATAAACGGTAAGAAGTATTCCTAGTCTGGCCTCTAAGACTAGCTCAAGTGTTGCATGATGATTCTGTTTTCCTGGTCATGGGCATGTCTATGCCAGCAACTTTGAGGGCACAATGTTAAGAGAACATTTGTGTTGAATCGACCCGGATTGATGTTATGCTATGAGATTCATTCGTCACAAGTTTATTGGTACATAACACAGAGATGGTTAACGTTTGCATGATTCCTTAGACCATGAGAGTATCGAGTTTCTTCATGCTTGCTTCATGAACTTTGGGGTTTGTTAAACGTCATCCGTAAATGGGTGGCTATTACGGCGGCTTACGGGTTCATGGAAAAGTGTGTCAAGTAACTTGATAGCTCAAGATTGGGATTTGCTCCTCCGATGATGGAGAGATATCTCTGGGCCCTCTCGGTGTTACGGTATCCATCATCGTCTGGCCAGACACTTTGTGATTTGATCACGGGGATGCCGGAACACGATAACGAGAAAAGAGAACAATACCGGTAACGAGGTAACTAGCATAGTGGACAAGTTGTTGATCCATGAGAATGCCAACATGTCTCACCTCGGGTATTTGTAACATATCGCGAAGCAACAGGAATAGCACACGGCAACTGGAGGTTCACTCGAATATTTATTCGTGTGGGTGTAGGGGTCAATATGGGTGTCCACGGCTCCGATGTTGATCATTGATCGGAAGGGGTTCCGGGTCATGTCTATACTTCACCGAACCTATAGGGTCACACGCTTAAGGGTCATCTATCTGCTGAATGATAGACAGGGAGTCTGAGAGAAAATCACCGGAAAAGTTTCGGACAGCGGAATCGTACCGCAGAGAGAGGTCATCGGATAAGTTTCGATGATACCGAAAAGTTGTTTCGGGATACACCATTAAGTCAAATTGGTTTCGGCACATGCCTGATAATTCTTGGAGGATGCCAGAATCATTCTGGAAGCTTTTTGGAATTTTCTGAGATAAAAACCGGAAATGTTCCGGAGCTGCCGGAGCCACTTCAGATGCGTTTCGCAGATGAAAATCACTAAAACCGGAATTGTTTCGGAACGCGTTGAAAATCATTTTAGTGGGTACTGGAAATGTCCTTAGCCCACATAAATATTTTCAGTTCGATCAGACGCTGAAAAATGTCGTCGTGAATAGTGAAAATCAGCTTTATGGTTACTTTATGGAAAGCCACCTTTTGGGGCTTTGCTCCAAAAGATCTTGGGGATGACATGGAAGGATATGAGCCATTTTTTGGGCCCCTCATGGGGGTGTGGCCGGCCACATGGGGTATCCCCCCTTGGGGACCCTCTTGTTCCTTGGTTTCACTCCTAGGTCCTTGTGGAAGGACTTCATTCATGTGCATTTTGGGTTTTTTGTGAAACTACCCTACCCCCTTGGGATGTCCTATAAATAGAGGTGGAGGGGCAGCCCTCCACACTCATCCCTTGCTCTCATACACATGCCATGCATTATCTGGCTTCTTCTCTCCCTCCCACGAAAAGAGTTTCGTAGAGCCGTAAGGCTGTCTGGGTTCCGGCAGGAACTAGTTCTGGACGGCGAAGCCCTACCGGATAGATGACACCGTATGTGTGCAACTCTGTAGAGAGATCGTAGTTTCGGTCTTAGTTTGTGAGTGCCTCCCGAAGGGCTGTCCGTGTGACCATCCGAGTTTCGAAGGTCCTCCCGAAGGGCTGTCCGAGTGACCGTTCGAGTTTCGAAGGTCCTCCCGAAGGGTTGTCCGCGACACCGTCCGGGGGGCTGTTCGACCGCCTCCCGGAGGGCTGTCTGAGGAGCAGATGAGGGTATACATCCTCGCGGTTGGGAGGTTGTAAATCCTAGCTGCGGGGATCTGCACCGCCGATCGTCATCGACTCTACTTCCCGCTGCGCTACGAGTCGGTAACGAAAAAGATCAAACCATGTATGCAGTCTCCATAGTGGTCCTGGGCTGGTGCTTAGGTCGGAATTTTTTTGTTTTCTGTCGCGTTCCCTTTCATAATTCATAGGCATTTCTTGACGCTTACCGATATTACCTACTCTTTGACATTCGTCACAAGATAAGACAAACTTACGAGCATCCTTGAAGAGAGCGGGCCAATAAAACCCAGATTGCAATACCTTGTGAGCAGTTCTGTCCCCCGCATGATGTCCTCCATAAGCTTCGGAGTGACATTTCCATAGGATTTGTCCCTGTTCATGCTCAGGTACACAACGTCTAATAATACCATCTACTCCTTCTTTATAAAGATGTGGGTCATCCCAGAAGTAATATCTTAAATCATAGAAGATTTTTTTCTTTTGTTGTTATGTGAAACTAGGTGGTAAGTATTTAGCAACAATGTAATTAGCATAGTCAGCATACCAAGGAGTGTTATGAGAAACATTTATTGCAGCTAACTTCTCATCAGGAAAACTATCATCAATAGGTAGTGGGTCATCAAGGACATTCTCCAATCTAGACAAGTTATCAGCCATGGGGTTCTCTACTCCTTTTCTATCAGTGATATGGAAATCAAATTCTTGTAGCAAGAGAACCCATCGAATAATTCTAGGTTTAGCATCTCTCTTTTCCATAAGATATTTTATAGCAGCATGATCAGTGTGAACAATAACTTTAGAGTCAACAATGTAAGATTTAAATTTATCACAAGCAAACACCACTGCTAGAAATTCTTTTTTAGTAGTAGCATAATTTCGTTGTGCACTGTCTAGAGTTTTACTAGCATAATGAATAACATTTAGTTTCTTATCAACTCTTTGTCCTAGAATAGCAGCAATAGCATAATCACTAGCATCACACATAATTTCAAAAGGCAAGTTCCAATCAGGTGGTTGAACAATAGGTGCCGAAATTAAGGCTTTCTTGAGTGTTTCGAAGGCTTCTAAACAATCATCATAAAAAACAAAAGGAATATCCTTTTGCAAAAGATTTGTAAGAGGTCTACAAATTTTAGAGAAGTCTTTGATAAATCTCCTATAGATACCAGCATGACCAAGGAAACTACGAATACCTTTGATATCTTTAGGACATGGCATTTTCTCAATTGCATCAACCTTAGCTTTGTCCACCTCAATACCTCTTTCAAAAATTTTATGGCCCAAAACAATACCTTCATTAACCATAAAGTGGCACTTCTCCCAATTCAAGACAAGATTTGTTTGCTCACATCTCTGCAAAAATCGATCAAGATTGCTTAAACAATCATCAAAAGACTTCGCATAAACGGAAAAGTAATCCATGCACTGTTCAAGATACCTTCTGATATTCCGATAAATCGGCTGATTTATCGATTACCTGTGTCTGGCCGATAATTCAGTCGATATAGCGATAAATCGGCCGATATGCCGATAAACTGGCCGATTTACCCCTTATTATGGGTTTACCGATAAGTGCCTGATAAGCGATATCCCCAACATTGCATCCATGAAAACCTCAATAATCTTTTCACAAAAGTCAGAGAATATAGCAGTCATACATCTTTGAAAGGTAGCAGGTGCATTGCATAAACCAAAAGGCATACGTCTATAACCATAAGTTCCAAAAGGACAAGTAAAAGTGGTCTTTTCTTGATCAGGTTGAGAAACATGTATTTGTGAAAAACCAGAATATCCATCAAGGAAGCAAAAATGTGTGTGCTTAGATAATCTTTCTAGCATTTGCTCAATAAAAGGCAGAGGGTAATGATCTTTTCTAGTTGGTTTGTTTAATTTTCTAAAATAAATTACCATTCTATAGCCTATAATAATTCTTTGTGGAATAAGTTCATTCTTATCATTGGGAACAACGGTCATACCTCCCTTCTTAGGGACACAATGGACAGGACTTACCCATCTACTATCAGCTATAGGATAGATTATACCTGCTTCCAGAAGTTTTAATATTTCCGTTCTTACCACTTCTTTCATCTTCGAATTTAACCGACGTTGGTGATCAACAACGGGTTTAGCATCAGGTTCCATATTAATCTTGTGCTGACATAGAGTGGGACTAATGCCCTTAAGATCATCAAGAGTATATCCAATAGCAGCTCGGTGCTTCCTTAGAACTTTCAATAATCTTTCTTCTTCATGTTCTGAAAGGTTAGCACTAATAATAACAGGATATATCTTCTTCTCATCAAGATAAGCATATTTCAAAGTGTCAGGCAATTGTTTTAATTTAAACACAGGATCACCTTTAGGTGGAGGAGGACCTCCTAGAGTTTCAATGGGCAAATTGTGTTTAAGCAGAGAACGTTGTTCAAAGAAAATCTTATCTATTTCATTTCTTTCATGCATATGTAAATCATTCTCATGGTCTAGCAAATATTGTTCTAAAGGATCAGTAGGAGGTACAACAATAGAAGCAAACCAATAATTTCATCCTTACTAGGCAATTCTTCTTATGAGGTTTTCTACTAAACTTGGAAAAATTGAACTCATCAGACTCATCACCAAAGCTAACACCGACAGTATGTTTCTCACAATCTATTTTAGCATTAACAGTGTTCAAGAAGGGTCTACCAAAGATAATGGGACAAAAGTCATCTTGTGGGGAACCAAGAACAAGAAAATCAGTAAGATATTTTATTTTCCCACACAAGATTTCAACATCTCTAACAATCCCAAGAGGAGTGATGGTGTCTCTATTAGCAAGTTTAATAGTAACATCTATGTCTTCTATTTCAACGGGTGCTATGTCATTCATAATTTCTTGATATAAGGTAAAAGGAATAGCACTCACACTAGCACCTATGTCACATAAACCATGATAACAGTGATCTCCTATTTTAACTGAGACAACAGGCATGCCAACAACAGGTCTATGTTTATACTTTTTATCAGGTTTGGCAATTCTAGCAGCTTCAACATAGAAGTAAATAAGATGCCCATCTATATTTTCTTCCAGGATATCCTTAACTATAGCTACAATAGGTTCTACCTTGATTTGTTCAGCTGGCTTAGGTGTTCTAATATAACTTTTATTGACCACAGTTGAAACTTTAGCATGTTCCTTCATCCTAACAGGGAAAGGTGGTTTCTCAATATAAGCAGTAGGAACAACTGGATCAACATTATAAATAATAGTTTTATCTTTAGCTATTACCGGTTCTTTGATTTCTTCTTTAGTTGGTGGGTGATATTTAAACCACTTCTCTTTAGGGAGATCAACATGAGTAGCAAAACATTCACAAAAGGAAGCTACTATCTCAGAGTCAAGTCCATATTTAGTGCTAAACTTTTGAAAAGCATCTGTATTCATAAAAGATTTAACACAACCAAACTTAAGCTTAATACCTGACTCTTTACCTTCGTCGAGTTCCCAATATTCAGAGTTGCATTTAATTCTTTCTAAAAGATCCCACCGGATATCAATATTCTTCTTCATAAAAGAACCAGCACAAGAAGTATCAAGCATGGATCGATCACTGTGAGAAAGCCAAGCATAAAAATTCTGAATGATAATTTCTTTTGAGAGCTCATGATTGGGGCATGAATATAACATTGACTTAAGCCTCCCCCAAGCTAGAGCGATACATTCTCCTTCACGAGGCCAAAAATTATATATATAATTCCGATCACTATGAACTAGATGCATAGGATATTTTTTTTGGTGAAACTCCAATTTCAACCAATTCCAGTTCCAAGACCCAATATCATCGCATAGCCTATACCATGCCAATGCTTTTCCCTTCAAAGATAAAGGGAAAACCTTCTTCTTAATTTCATCTCCGGGTAAACCTGCAAGCTTAAATAATCCACAAATTTCATCCACATATATCAAGTGCATATCAGGATGTTCGGCTCCATCTCCTGCATAAGGATTAGCTAGCAGTTGTTCTATCATACCCGAAGGAATTTCATATTCAATATTTTCAGTAGGTGCAGTAGGTTGGGGGTAACTAATTGTGGTTCTGTTCGAGGTGAAGATACCCCGAACAAACCCCTCAAAGGATTGTTTTCCATAGTAGCAAGTGATAATAAATTTCAGCACATAGTAATAATTTTTCCTTACAGTTTCCACTTACCAAGAGCGCTTCACTCTCCGGCAACGGCGCCAGAAAAGAGCCTTGATGACCCACAAGTATATGGGATCAATTTTAGCCTTTTCGATAAGTAAGAGTGTCGAACCCAACAAGGAGCAGAAGGAAATGACAACTGGTTTTCAGCAAGGTAATGTCTGCAAGTGCTGGAATTGTAAGTAACAGAGTAGTTCGATAGCAAAATAATTTGTAACGAGCAAGCAACGATAATAGTAAAAAAAAAAGTGCAGCAAGGTAGCCCAATCCTTTTGAGGCAAAGGATAGGCCAAAATGATCTCTTATAATAAGCAAAGCGTTCTTGAGGGTACACGGGAATTTCATCTAGTCACTTTCATCATGTTGGTTTGATTCGTGTTCGCTACTTTGATAATTTGATATGTTGGTGGACCGGTGCTTAGGTGCTGTTCTTACTTGAGCAAACCTCCTACTTATGATTAACCCCCTCGCAAGCATCCGCAACTACGAGAAAAGTATTAAGAATAACTTCTAACCATAGCATTAAACTTTTGGATCCAATCGGCCCCTTACGGAATAGCGCATAAACTAGGGTTTAAGCTTCTATCACTCTCGCAACCCATCATCTAATTACTACCCCACAATGCATTCCCTTAGGCCCAAATATGGTGAAGTGTCATGTAATCAACGTTCACATGACACCACTAAGGGAATCACAACATACATACTATCAAAATATCGAACACATATCAAGTTCACATGATTACTTGCAACATGATTTCTCCCATGACCTCAAGAACAAAAGTAACTACTCACAAGTGATAAACATGTTCATGATCAGAGGGGTATTAAAATAGCATAATGGATATGAACATATAATATTCCACCAAATAAACCATATAGTAATCAACTACAAGATGTAATCAACACTACTAGTCACCCACAAGCACCAATCGATCTATAGTTCCGGTACAAAGATTGAACACAAGAGATGAACTAGGGTTTGAGAGGAGATGGTGCTGTTGAAGATGTTGATGGATATTGCCCTCCCCAAGATGGGAGAGTTGTTGGTGATGATGATGATGATGATGATTTCTCCCTTTGGGAGGGAAGCTCCCCCGGCGGAATCGGTCCGCCGGAGGGCAAAAGTGCTCCTGCCCAAGTTCCGCCTCGAGACGGCGGCGCTCCATCCCGAAAGTCCTCTCCTTATTTTTTCTAGGTCAAAATGACTTATATACCAGAAGATGGGCCCCGGAGGTGGGCTAGGCTGAGCACAACCCACCCGGGCGCGCCTGGGGGGCCAGGCGTGCCCTGGTGTCTTGTGCTCACCAGGTGGCCCCCCTCCGGTAGTTATTTGCTCCAGTATTTCTTATTTATTCCATAAAAATTCCTCGTGAAGTTTCAACTCATTTGGAGTTTTGCAGAATAGGTGGCCTGACGTAGCTTTTCCACGTCCAGATTTCCAGCTGCCGGAATTCTCCCTCTTTGTGTGTACCTTGCATATTATGAGAGAAAAGGCATTACAATTACTCCAAAAAGCATTATTATGCATAAAAACAATATAAATAACAGTAGGTAAACATGATTCAAAATGGACGTATCATAATGCTACCGCCGTTCTAAGCAAAATAAGATGCATAAAGGATAAAGATCTCATGCAATCCATCTGCAAAGCATCGTCATGATCTCCATCGTCACCGGCTCGACACCTTGATCCCCATCGTTGCGTCGGGGTCATCTCGCCAACTATTGCTTCTACAACTTTTGCTAATGCATAGCGATAAAGTAAAGTAATTACATGGTGTTTGCATTTCATACAATAATCAAGAGACAACCCAAAGGCTCCTGCCGGTTGTCGATATTACAAAACATGATCATCTCATACAACAACCTATATCACATCACGTCTTGACCATATCACATCACAACATGCCCTGCAAAAACAAGTTAGACGTCCTCTACTTTGTTGTTGCAAGTCTTACGTGGCTGCTATGGGCTTCTAGCAAGAACCATTCTTACCTACGGCAAAAACCAGAACGGTGCTTCATCAAGTTTCCTGTTTTAACATTCTTTAAGGACCAGCCGTAATCAAATTCGATTCAACTAAAGTAGGAGAAACAGACACCCGCTAGCCACCTTTATGCAAAACAAGTTGCATGTCTGTCGGTGGAATCGGTCTCATGTACGTGGACATGTAAGGTTGGTCCGGGCCGCTTCATCCCACAATGTCGCCGAATCGAAATAAGACATTGGTGGTAAGCAGTATGACTATCACCGCCCACAACTCTTTGTGTTCTACTTGTGCATATCATCTACGCATAAACCTGGCTCGGATGCCACTGTTGGGAAACGTTGCATGGAAAACGAAAAAATTTCTACGCACACGCAAGATCTATCAAGGAGATGCATAGCAATGAGAGGGAAGAGTATGTCTACGTCCCCTCGTAGACCATAAGCGGAAGCCTTTAGTAACACGGTTGATGTAGTCGAACTTCTTCGCAATCCAACCGATCGAGTACCGAACGTACGACACCTCCGCGTTCAGCACACGTTTAGCTCGGTGACGTCCACGCCTTCTTGATCCAGCAAGACGACGAGGTTGTGGATGAGTTCCGGCAGCACGACGGCGTGGTGAAGGTGATGCTATCTCCGCAAGACTTCGCCTAAGCACTACGAAAATATGACCGAGGGTGTAAACGGTGGAGGGGGGCGCCGCACATGGCTAAGAGATTGTCGTGGTTATGTGTGGCGCCCCTCCCACATATATATAGGTGGGGGGAGAGGGGAGTGATGTCTACTACACAACCTTCTTCTTGTAGACGTTGTTGGGCCCCCAAGTGCAGAGGTTTGTAGGACAGTAGCAAATTTCCCTCAAGTGGATGACCTAAGGTTTATCAATCCGTGGGAGGCGTAGGTTGAAGATGGTCTCTCTCAAACAACCCTGCAACCAAATAACAAAGAGTCTCTTGTGTCCCCAACACACCCAATACAATGGTAAATTGTATAGGTGCACTAGTTCGGCGAAGAGATGATGATACAAGTGCAATATGGATGGTAGATATAGGTTTTTGTAATCTGAAAATATAAAAACAGCAAGGTAACTAAAGATAAAAGTGAGCGTAAACGGTATTGCAATGCTAGGAAACAAGGCCTAGGGTTCATACTTTCACTAGTGCAAGTTCTCTCAACAATAAAAACACAATTGGATCATATAACTATCCCTCAACATGCAACAAAGAGTCACTCCAAAGTCACTAATAGCGGAGAACAAACGAAGAGATTATGGTAGGGTACGAAACCACCTCAAAGTTATTCTTTCCAATCAATCCGTTGGGCTATTCCTATAAGTGTCACAAACAGCCCTAGAGTTCGTACTAGAATAACACCTTAAGACACACATCAACCAAAACCCTAATGTCACCTAGATACTCCAATGTCACCTCAAGTATCCGTGGGTATGATTATACGATATGCATCACACAATCTCAGATTCATCTATTCAACCAACACATAGAACCTCAAAGAGTGCCCCAAAGTTTCTACCGGAGAATCAAGACGAAAATGTGTGCCAACCCCTATGCATAGGTTCATGGGCAGAACCCGCAAGTTGATCACCAAAACATACATCAAGTGAATCACGTGATATCCCATTGTCACCACAGATACGCACGGCAAGACATACATCAAGTGTTCTCAAATCATTAAAGACTCAATCCGATAAGATTACTTCAAAGGGAAAACTCAATCCATTACAAGAGAGTAGAGGGGGAGAATCAACATAAGATCCAACTATAATAACAAAGCTCGCGATACATCAAGATCGTGCCAAATCAAGAACACGAGAGAGAGAGAGAGATCAAACACATAGCTACTGGTACATACCCTCAGCCCCGAGGGTGAACTACTCCCTCCTCGTCATGGAGAGTGCCGGGATGATGAAGATGGCCACCGGTGAGGGTTCCCCCCTCCGGCAGGGTGCCGGAACAGGGTCCCGATTGGTTTTTGGTGGCTACATAGGCTTGCGGCGGCGGAACTCCCGATCTATTCTGTTCCCCGATCGTTTTAGGGTATATGGATATATATAGGCGGAAGAAATACGTCAGGGGAGCCACGAGGGGCCCACAAGGGTGGAGGGCGCGCCCAGGGGGGTGGGCGCCCCCCCCCCCCCGCCTCGTGCCTCCCTCGTTGCTTTCTTGACGTGGACTCCAAGTCTCCCGGGTTGCTTTCCTTCCAAAAATAACTTCTCCAGAAGGTTTCATTCCATTTCGACTCCGTTTGATATTCCTTTTCTTCGAAACACTCAAACAAGGGAAAAAACAGGAACTGGCACTGAGCTCTGGGTCAATAGGTTAGTCCCAAAAATAATATAAAAGTGAATAATAAAGCCCAATAATGTCCAAAACAGTAGATAATATAGCATGGAGCAATCAAAAATTATAGATACGTTGGAGACTTATCAGGGAGCAGCCAGGAGGCGCCCCAAGTAGGTCTGAATCCCACTTGGGCTCCTTCCCTGGCCGCGTCCACCTTCCTTATTTGTTGGAGGGGGAAAGGAAAGGGGGGAGAGGGAAGGAATGGGAAGGCCGAATCCCCCTCCTTCCTTTCCCCCATGGGTTGGCTGCCTTAGGGGGGCGCCAGCCCCTTGTGGGCCGGTGTGCTTCCCTCTAATGGCCCAATAGGCCCGTCACCCTCCCGGGGGTGTTCAGAACCCCCTCCGGTATTCCGATGACTACCCGGTACACTCTAAAACACTTCCGGTGTCCGAATACCATCGTCCTATATATCAATCTTTACCTCCGGACCATTCTGGAGCTCCTCGTCATGTCCGTGATCTCATTCGGGACTCCGAGCAACATTCGGTCACCAAATCTTATAACTCATATAACACTATATTGTCAACGAACGTTAAGCGTGCGGACCCTACGGGTTCGAGAACTATGTAGACATGACTGAGACACCTCTCCTGTCAATAACCAATAGCAAAACCTGGATGCCCATATTGGCTCCTAAATATTCTACGAAGATCTTTATCGGTCGAACCTTATGACAACATACGTAATTCCCTTCGTCCATCGTTATGTTACCTGCCTGAGATTCGATCGTCGGTATCTTCATACCTAGTTCAATCTCGTTACCGGAAAGTCTCTTTACTCGTTCTGTAATACATCATTTTGCAACTAACTCCTTAGTCAGTTTGCTTGCAAGGCTTACCGAGAAGGACCAGAGATACCTCTCCGCTACTCGGAGTGACAAATCCTAATATCGATGTATGCCAACTCAACAAATACCTTCGGAGATACCTGTAGAGCATCTTTATGATCACCCAATTACGTTGTGACATTTTATAACACACAAGGTATTCCTCTGGTTTCCGGGAGTTGCATAATCTCATAGTAAAAGGAATATGTATTTGTCATCAAGAAAGCAATAGCAATAAACTGAACGATCAATATGCTAAGCTAACGGATGGGTCTTGTCCATCACATCATTCTCCTAACGATGTGATCCCGTTATCAAATGACAACACATGTCTATGGTTAGAAAATCTTAACCATCTTTGATCAACGAGCTAGTCTAGTAGAGGCTTACTAGGGACACGGTATTTGTTTATGTATTCACACATGTATTTAAGTTTCCGATCAATACAAGTCTAGCATGAATAATAAACCTTTATCATGAATAAGGAAAATATAAAATAACAACTTTATTATTGCCTCTAGGGCATATTTCCTTCACCTTTAGTCCCGGTTGGAGCCACCAAGCGGGACTATAGGGTTGGCTATATAACCACACACTTAGAAAAATTTCAAACCACTTATCCAGTTTCCCCCGACGACGACGAAGCAGAGCCCGACGCCGCCAGGCTGCCGGACCTCCCCGTCGCCTCCTCGAGCTCGCTCCTCGTCACCGCCCCAGATGTCGTCCTCGTTCCCTACTCCGACGTCGTCCCCGAGCCCGCTCGCTCCTCGTCGCTGGCCGAACCTCCCCGAGCATCGCCGCGCCCCCGTGAGCCGCCCGTCCTCGTCGCCGACTGTCCTCGTCTGCTGCTACTAGTCACTCAACGAGCCTTCATGAGCTCCTCGGTGAGCACTCTTCCCCCCTTCAAGTTCTTTCTTGCAAATTTTTGGGTTAGGGTAGTCAGTCAACAAGTTTCTCTCAAGTTTCTGTAGAAGTATTAATATGGCAAATTTGATGTGTCAAAGTAATGTTGTGGCAAGCATCTTTTGGGCAATTTGTAGCAAGTTGTGGCAAAGTTCTGAATTTTTTGACAGTGCACATCAAGTGTATGATGAAATGCCAGAGGGCTCTATGAATTTTTGAGAATTTTTGTGGTGAGGTGTTGATGCACAAAAGATAGTCTGGCAAAGTTTCAGAATTTTTTGAGCAATTTAAATTGGGCTTTGACCATGGAGTTTGAATTTGGTCCAAATTTGAACTGAATGAAATTTGAACTATGGAACCAAATGTTTTTGGTGGAAGGGGTTGTGGGTACTGTTAAATAGTTGGAGTAATTTTTCTGGGTGCAAAAGAATTTGGGAGAATATAGCTCCTTTGCAAATCAAAGAACAAATTTATAGAGGATATTATTACTTAGTTGTTACCCTTATTTTGTAGATGATATTATCCATGATTATATGGTGTTGGTTTCTTTATGTTATGTTGTAGATTTATATTGCTACATATAGGTTATGCTTGTTGAATATAACCTACTCTATTACTTCTTGTTAATTATCCAAGTTGTTTCATTTACCTAGGATGGTAGCTATGCATATATATACTTAGTTGATTGACATGCCATGTTAGTACTTACTCAAATAAAATGCATATTTGGGTGTATGCCTACCATGTGTTATATCACTGGTAGTTTGTACCTTATGTTCATACATTTGGTTAGACTTTACTTGGTAGATATACCGTAGTAGTTTGTTGATGTTGTACATTCTTCTATTGAGTAAATTGTTCTCTATCAATACTTTGACATGTTATTGCATACTAGGTTGTATATCTATGTACTTCAAGTGTATGATGTGCTAGATAGGGAATGCATGGAATCATGTTTTTCATGCTAGTATAGTACTTAGCTTGAAATGATTGATGCCATGACTTAGATGTTTACATGCTTAGTATGATTTTCCTTCTATTTTCAAGTCACAACTAGTATGATAGTGTTGTGTGTTAATGCCATGCTTGATAGTATTATATTGGTAGCATAGCACGCTATGTCGTGTGATGATCCACCATGCTTTGTCACCTATATAGTTTATCTAGGTATCTCAATGTTGTGTGCATGAGCTTCTTCATATCTAGTTTATCCAGTGGTTGCATTGTTATATGTCTAGGTGTCTTTCATGCAAGTGACCTTTGAATTATGAACATAGGAAATGTCTGACGACGACGATAGGATCTAAGAGTGCGAGTACTGCAGCGACGACCGGGGTCTGTGCGACAGGCCTCACCTAGAAGGCGGTCGACGCTTCAGTATTAAGCTCGACGGGACCTTCGATGTTTATACGATATGCAACGACGACAAGTCTTTTTCCGTAATTAAGCATGATTGATGTTTCTTCAACGTGTAATTTCCGCTTTCTACAATTCAACTAGTGCATCTCCTACCATGCAAGACGTTATGTCTTGGAGAAGTTGGATTTTGAAGATCATGAGAATATGCAGATAAAGAGAGTTCACCTCAGGACCCAACATGGTTATGCTTTTAACATAAAGCTATACAATGTGGTGACCTACTCCCATTTTGGTTGCTCGAATTGGGCAGCACTATGCAAGGCGTATGGTTTTCAGGAGTGTATGTATGTCACCTTCGATCTGGGTGATGATCCTGAAGATGACATGGATGAAGATAATATCGACGAAGATAATATCGACATTTGGGTCGATGTTCATACGCTTCCACTTCTACCTCTATGTGAGTTTCTCAAATATATTCAATAAGTAATTTATATTGTATTTATAAAAATAGTTGACAGCTTATTTCCATTCTTCAAGAAATGTACGGAAAGTAGTAGACAAAACCTACTAAAGTTATGGGTCTGAGCTAAATTGCGAGGAGATAAATCATTTTGTTTCATAGATTAAAGATGTTGAGACTTTTAAGACGAATTATCATATCTCTCCAAGTTATTCTCAATAAGTGCCACTAGTGCACGTGTTGAACTACGGTAACATCCATCGAGATATCATGGTATGAATTTTCCTATTATGTCATTAGTGCATTTTTGCATAGATTCTTTTAAGCTAAACTACATTTTTCTAAGTATGTTATTATGATGTTCTTCAACAGAAACTCCTGGCGGATTGTATACCTAGATTTATGGAAATGAAAGGTGACATGAGGATTGTTAGCTTACGACCAAGTTGGCCTACGTACCATCGCAGTGCATACACGATTCATCGAAGCGATGACATCCTCACAATCAAAGATTGGAGAAAAGTTATGAGATCGCAGAGAACTACTTGGTGGCAACATCAAGTGCAACCCACAAATGGGAGAGAGGTTCATCTGTTTACCTGTTTTATGCTATTTTACCTTTGAGAGAGTAGGACGTCTTAGGTATTTATGTGCTACATTGTGCTAGAATTGTGAGCTAGTTCTTATATGACTATGATGATGAGTTGTTATCATGACGATGAGTTATGTGCTACCTTTGTGCTACATTGATGGGCTAGTTCCTATATATATGACTATGATGATGAGTTGTTACTATAATTATGATGATGATTAATGGTTCCTTCATTTGCTTACTAGCTAGCGTCGAGCTCTCTCTATATATAGTAGCTAGCGTCGACCAAGCACGGAGAAAGAGAGGTCACTTCTCTCTATATGTAGTAGCTAGCATCGACCAAGCACGGAGAAAGAGAGGTCACTTCTCTCTATATGTAGTAGCTAGCTAACACAATATGAAACCCCTAAACCCTCCAAAACCCCGCGTGGATGCCTTTTAGTCCCGGTCGGTGTTACCAACCGGGACTAAAGGTCCTCCTGCCTGGGCGCCGCACAGCGGCCACGTGGAGCTCCTTTAGTCCCGGTTCGTAACACAACCGGGACTAAAAGTGGTGGGCATTAGTCCCGATCGTTTAGCCCCGGTTGCAGAACCGGGACTAAAGGCCCTCCGGGTCTGATACCCTGTTTTCTACTAGTGTTATTAGCTAAGTTACTCCCACTATAACCAGTCTAACATAGCTAGTTACCCGTACTATGAGCAACATCACATATAACAAGACAACATGAGTCTTTCTTCTCATTAAATCATTGCCACATAAGCAAATTGTTGAGTTAGACTCTATTACTGTTGAAGTTACTCCCACTACGAATGGTCTAAGTGTAATCGCATCCCATGGCAAGTAACCAGTCGTCCATGTGAAAAGCTCCTTTGATGCATGGCGTCTAGTGGTATGCTTATCGGCACCACTCGTCTGCATGTGGATCGTCATCTCGCATTTATGAACCAATGTATAAGAAAGTAGGTTCTCTTTTACAGCATGCAGTATTCCCCGCGTACAGCATCTAGTTCGGTTCTGGATTCCTTCTCTACACGTAGCAAATGTTCCCCGAGCCATCCCCTTAATTAGTATGACGCAATATGGCTCTGGTTGCAATATGTACCAAATTCTGGCTGACTGGTCACGGGCCGGCAAAAGTTGCTGCCAACACGCTCTGTCCCACACCACTAAGCCGGAGCACACAACTTGCAGGCACATTCAAGTCGTGCAATTAGCACATTATAATTTGCCATTACAAAATCAGGAGTTACTGTAGCTCTTCGTGTTGACCACGAATTAATATGGGGACGTCGTGCAGATTTAAGAAGCCCCATGTACATGCATGCAGTGCTAATCCGGATTAGGGAAAGCCTGCACGTCCATAGGAGGAATATTAAGTTTGCAAGTATTACCCAGCGATGAAGCAAATTCCCCTATCATTAGCTAGTAACTGCATCGATGTAACCATTTGTTCTGACCAGTCAAATCAGCTCGGCGCACGACCACAGTGTTCAGCTCATTTACTGTTCTTCTCCCCCTCATTTCCCCGCACCTACCAAAATAAGCTCACGCCCTTGCTGATGAACACACAATCCATGGATCCGCCCCCCCCCCCCCCCCCCCCCCCCCCCCCCCCCCCCCCACACACACACACAAGTGTTTCGCCACGCATAACCCCCGTCTCGACGCAATCCATCCTTGGAAGCATCTTTAAATGCAGAGTTGCTTCAATCTTCACGGCCCCCAATCCCCCTCCCGCTTCTCAGGATTGGGTCAAAGCCCGCGTTCGGCTCCTCTCCGCTCTGGAGCGGACCAGGCTCTAGCTCATTTTCACGGAGCGACTAAAAGTGAGCTCCACAACTCCACGGAGTCAGAGCGGAGAGGAGGGATTCCGAACAAGGCGAAAGTCTCCGAATCCCTCGACCACGTCTCTAGCTCCGCGGCCATAGGCGTATCCGGCCGCAGCCTTTTCTTTGACAGGCTCCTTTTTGTTAGGTTTGGCAAAATGTGTGGTGGTCAGAATAGAATAATTTAAAGTAATCATATGATTATACATTTTGTAATTTGCATATTCCAGTTACCTTCTCTGCCAAGCCATCGTCACCAGAGACCAAAGATTTCGCTTCCACACTGCCCACTACCTCAATATAGCACTGCCAAAATCAATCTGGAGTTAGGTTTCGCCCAAAAAATGTAAACAAACTTGATTGGCTCTAGCAATTAATTTTGAAAATTACGGGTTCCGCCAACCAACCTGGTTAGGGCCATTTATAGAAGCCGATGATATGGACGAGCAAAATCCAACATCAGTAGAATCAGTGGCCTTCATTTTGAAGTACCTCACCGGCTGATTGGAGAAGAAGCAGTTCAAATCAGTGGAACTTGTAGCAGATGATGAGCAGAAGAAAAACTCATTGTAGATAGATCGATAGAATATTTTTCTCACCTGACGCAGCATTGCAGCTGACCCCATCGCCCCACAGCTTAGCCCAGCAACTGGTGGGATGGATGTGTTCTATGGATGGTGGTGAGAATACAAATTTGCACTCTCTCACTGTCTATTTATGTAGCACTATAGTTTCCTCCCGCACCACACACTTTTTGCTTGAATGTTTGAATTTTTTTGAACTTCACAATACTGGCCAAGAAACAAGCTAGACCAGATCCAGTTCATACTTATTATTGCACATACAGTGGCTGCATGCAAGACTTGATTCCGTGAGCTGGCCCTCTGTTAGATCGTCGACACGATATTTCTGCTAATCAGGACGACAGATAGCAAGCGCACACCCACCTCGAGCTGTCACGTCCGTTGCGGGGCCCGACTTGTGCCCAAGCACGCCTCTCAGACGGAATGGAGGGCCTTGGTTAACCATGCATGCATGGACCTAGTCGAAAACTAGGCAAGTACACGGCCCAGCACGCGCATGTAATGCGGCCGAATCGCTGACACGATCTAAGCACAGTGATATGCGGGCCCTACCCCGAACTTCATGCACCCCACTTGCTCGGGCGTAACGAGTTGTGCCATACAACTAGTGTCACGCAAACGGACGTGTACTGAGTTCGACCTCGTTCTGAGAAATCCGGAGCAGGTGCTTGAGGCTTCAGGGGCGTATGACCTGAGATACTGGACCGTAACGCCACTAAAGAGCTACCGCAAGCGCGTAGTATATGTTCCACATATTGCTCCTTATTACACGCTGTCGCTCTTTAGTCCCATCACGATGCATGCAGTGCACGGCGTGGATAAAAGTGCGCCAATGCCGCCGTGTGCACTGAAAGTGCGCCCGGTCATCCATGCCACAATTTTTATTCAATAACCCCGACTTGTGGTATGGATTACACTACAGACTCATCCGGTTGTCAACATGCATCCACTGATGCACCACAAGTAATCGTGTTCGATAATTTCACAACACACAAATGTGGTAACGTCTCAGGTGCTTGACAACGTCGTCGATGTACCGTTCCTGCCGCTCCTGATCGGCGAGAACCTCCTGCAGCTTCTTGGCGTTGCTCGCGAGCACCTTCCCCTCGCCGTCCACCATGACGAGCCGCACCGCCGCGGCAACGCCGTCCCTGTCGAACGAGCCGTCGGCCTCGTCCCTCGCCACCTCCACGCCGACCCCCTTCTCCGCCATGGTCCGCGCGACGAGCGGCTGGTCGACGACGAACGGGAGCATCACCAGCGGGTGGCCGAACGCGAAGCTCTCCACGGTGGAGCCCCACCCGCAGTGCGTCAGGAACGCGGCTACCGCGCCGTGCGCGAGCGCCCTCACCTGCGGCACCCACCCAGTCTCGACCATGCCACGCCCACGCGTCCTCTCCTCGAACCCGTCGGGCAGCACGCCGCGGTCGTCCGCACCGGTGCCGGAGTCGGACATGCCTCCGGGCGTCCGGAGAGCCCACAGGAAGCGCACGCCGGCGAGCTCAAGCCCGAGCGCGAGCTCGTGCAGGTTCTTTAGCGTCACTGGCGCCTCACTCCCGAGCGCTACGTAGATGACTGACTTTGCGGGCTGGTCATCGAGCCATCGCAGGACATCGGGGCGGACACCGCCGTCATCGCCGCCGAGGTCGGGAGGCGGCAGCAGGACCCCGGCGGGGATGGAAGGCTTCTGGAAGAGGTCGGTGAGGAGGGCGAGCATCCCGGGCTCGACCTCGTCGCAACTGCGGTAGATGGCGAGGCGACAACGCTCGTTCATCTGCCAGAATCGATGTATGTCGGGAACGCCGGACGCGTTGGGCCGGAAAGTGCCGGCGAGCCACCCGGCCTCGTGCCGACGGTATGCCACGGTGGAAGGGAAGGGATACCACCCGGGCGCAACGGTGAAGTCCTCCAACGTCGTGCGGGGATGCGCCGTGTGTGCCCCCCGTGATCCCATAAAGGCGACCAGGCCGGCGAGGACGATCTCGAATACTGCACAGGGTACCTGCACTTGTCGTCGGTACACCGGAAGAACACGGGAAATCAATCGATTAATTCACACACAAATATGAGATTTTCTTTGGGTAAAATACTCAAAACTCAGTAGTGTCGACTTTTTTTTTGAGGAAAAAAAATGACTAGGCACTCCCAACAAAAACAAAAACTCAAAAGAGAAACTTTGAGAAACAGAAATACAAAGTAGATTCATGCATGTCGGTTGGGGAGGAAAGGTAGCAGAAAACTACACCTTGTGCTCGTCGGCGATGGGCGGGACCCAGTGGTGGCAGAAGTCATGGACGATCCAGTCGGGCCTCCTGCCAGCGGCGACGGCGTCCGCGAGGAACGCGGCGAGAGGGGCTGAGAGCCCGTCCATGGCCATCTTAAGGAGCCCGTCCTCCCCGGGCGGCACGTCGGCGGTGGACTCGGCGCCCTCCGGCAGCCCGTCGACGCGCGGCATTGGCAGCGGCACGAACCGGAGGCGGCCTGACAGGTGCGGCGGCACGGACGGGAGCCTGGCGATGTTCCGCGGCGTGGAGACGAAGGCGACGGCGTGGCCGCGGGCGGCGAGGCGCCTGGAGAGGTCGAGGAACGGGAGCATGTGCCCGAACGCCAGCCACGGGAACATAATTAACCACCTCCAGCTGCCCGCCGGCTTCCTCCATATGGACGTGAGCTGAGCCCATCGGCAATGGAGGCCGGAGAAAAACCAAATTAATCAAGGTGTTGGATTCTGGTCTGGTGGAGCAGCATGAGAATGGTGATCGTATATGAAGATATATCGGTACGGATGCAAGCATCACGTGATGTGCTACCACCGCTAACGACCACTTGAAAGTTGGGATAATGGCCTGGCCGAATATTTGATTGGGATAGTGATAACGTAGCCGAATCGGGACCACCGATCAAAGTCACAATAGTCTCTTCATGGTTTAAGCGTGGCTCTCTAGAGGGGGCTACCATTTGGTTTGTACTCACTTTGTCGTTGGTATGTCCCTGTGTCACCTTTTATAGCTGTCCATCAGCATAGGCACAACATGCAATAGTCATAGATGTAAGACGCCGATAACTGCCACATGTGTGATGTAATGGACACTCGATCACACGTCTCGTCCGGTAGTACCCAGGAGACAGCCCACACGACCGTGTGTAGACGAATATTAATACTACCCACACGTTTGGGCGCAGCTACGATGACCCACACGACCTGTGTTTCAACTGCTCACCCCCACCCCGTGAGCGTGAACGCATGTGTAATCAACTTTAGTTGCCATGTGTAATTAGCTACAATTGCTATGTCTGCCATGTATCATTAAATATAATTGCCATGTGTAACTAATTGGAGTTGCCATGTGTGATCAAACCATAGTTGCCATGTATGATCAACCATAGTTGATGTGTGTGATTAACTAGTTGACACATATGCACAATGTGTAACTAATTGAAGTTGCCACGTGTGCTTAACCATAGTTGCCATGTATGTTCAACCATAGTTGTTGTGTGTGATTAACTAGTTGCCACATATCGCTTCATGGTTTAAGCGTGGCTCTCTAGGGCAACGCTGAGGCTACCATCTAGTTTGTAGTCACTGTGTCGTGGGCCTGTTCCCTGTGTCATCTTTTACATTGGTCCACGAGCATAGGCACAACATGCAACATCCATAGACGTAGAACGCTGATAACTGCCACACGTGTGACACAATGGACACCGACCACACGACCCTCTGTGAGCGAACATTAAAATTGCCCACACATTTGGGCGCAGCTACGATGGCCCACACGACCCTGTGTGGCAATTGCTCACCCTCATCCCGTGAGCGCGAACGCGTCTTTAATCAACTTTACTTTACATGTGTAATTAACTATAGTTGCCATGTCTGACATGTATCATTATAGTTGCCATGTGTAACTTATTGGAGTTGCCACGTGGTCAAACCATAGTTGCCATGTATGATCAATCATAGTTGTCGTGTATGATTAACTAGTTGCCATATATGCACATTGTGTAACTAATTGGAGTTGCCACGTGTGGTTAAGCCATAGTTGCCATGTATGTTCAACCATAATTGCGGTATGTGATTAACTAGTTGCCACATATGCACACATGTAGTTGACATCTATCACCGTGTGATCGTCGTGTGGGCGAAGGGCAGCTTCGCCCACACGTTTGGGCGAGCGTTATGTGTCTGTTCGGGCGAGGAGTGCCCACACGTGTGGCACTAAATGATAACGTGAAGGAAATATGCCCTAGAGGCAATAATAAAGTTGTTATTTATATTTTCTTATATCATGATAAATGTTTATTATTCATGCGAGAATTGTATTAACCAGAAACTTAGTACATGTGTGAATACATAAAAAACAAAGTGTCACTAGTATGCCTCTACTTGACTAGCTCGTTGAATCAAAGATGGTTAAGTTTCCTAGC
This sequence comes from Triticum aestivum, assembly GCF_018294505.1. Lineage (NCBI taxonomy): Eukaryota > Viridiplantae > Streptophyta > Magnoliopsida > Poales > Poaceae > Triticum > Triticum aestivum. The sequence goes on from NC_057808.1 coordinate 510,907,724, forward strand.
CATAGACATGAGTTGTCATTTGATTAACGGGATCACATCATTAGAGAATGATGTGATTGACTTGACCCATTCCGTTAGCTTAGCATTCGATCGTTTAGTATATTGCTATTGCTTTCTTCATGACTTATACATGTTCCTATGACTATGAGATTATGTAACTCCCGAATACCAGAGGAACACTTTGTGTGCTACCAAACGTCACAACGTAACTGGATGATTATAAAGTTGCTCTATAGGTGTCTCCGATGGTACTTGTTGAGTTGGCATAGACCGAGATTAGGATTTGTCACTCCGATTGTCGGAGAGGTATCTCTGGGCCCTCTCGGTAATGCACATCACTATAAGCTTTGCAAGCAATGCAACTAATGAGTTAGTTGTGGGATGATGTATTACAGAACGAGTAAAGAGACTTGCCGGTAACGAGATTGAACTAGGTATTGAGATACTGACGATTGAATCTCGGGCAAGTAACATACCGATGACAAAGGGAACAACGTATGTTGTTATGCGGTTTGAACGATAAAGATCTTCGTAGAATATGTAGGAGCCAATATGAGCATCCAGGTTCCGCTATTGGTTATTGACCGGAGACGAGTCTCGGTCATGTCTACATAGTTCTCGAACCCGTAGGGTCCACACGCTTAACGTTCGGTGACGATCGGTAATATGAGTTTATGTGTTTTGATGTACCGAAGGTAGTTCGGAGTCCCGGATATGATCACGGACATGACGAGGAGTCTCGAAATGGTCGAGACATAAAGATCGATATATTGGATGACTATGTTTGGACTTCGGAAGGGTTTCGGGCAAGTTCGGGCAAATACCGGAGTACCGGGGGGCTACCGGAACCCCCCGGGGAGTGTAATGGGCCTATTGGGCCTTAGTGGAGAAGAGGAGGGGCGGCCAGGGCAGGCCGCGCGCCCCCTCCCCCTCTAGTCCGATTTGGACAAGGAGGGGGGCGGCGCCCCCCTTTCCTTCCCCCTCTCTCCTCCTTCCCTCTCTCCTACTCCTACTCTTGGAAGGGTTGGAGTCCTACTCCCGGTGGGAGTAGGACTCCCCTTGGGGCGCGCCTAGGAGGGCCAACCCCTCCCCCTCCTCCACTCCTTTATATACGGGGGAGGGGGCACCCCATAGACACACAAGTTAATCAGTTGATTTTTTAGCCGTGTGCGGTGCCCCCCTCCACCATAATCCACCTCGGTCATATCGTAGCGGTGCTTAGGTGAAGCCCTGCGGTAGCATCATCATCACCGTCATCACGTCGTCGTGCTGACGGAACTCTCCCGCGAAGCTCTGCTGGATCGTGAGTTCGTGGGACATCACCGAGCTGAACGTGTGCTGAACTCGGAGGTGCCGTGCGTTCGGTACTTGGATCGGTCGGATCATGAAGACGTACCACTACATCAACCGCGTTCTCATAACGCTTCCGCTTACGGTCTACGAGGGTACGTGGACGACACTCTCCCCCCTCGTTGCTATGCATCATCATGATCTTGCGTGTGCGTAGGAAAATTTTGAAATTACTACGTTTCCCAACATAACGCACACACGAAGCCGGGTGCTTACGTGGCTCTTGACCCAGATGACAACTGCTTCAATATTCATGCAAATGAATCGAACGGCATCGACTGTGTTTGGGCCATGTTAAATTGTGCCACACGTGTGGGCGTTATCATTTAGGTAGATGTACATGCCCAAAATCTATACATATGTTGTATGCAACCACAAGTTCTCATCCACACGTTCACACATTGACCGGCGATCAACAAGAATAAAAAAACATACACAGCCCACATATACTCTCCATACACACCAAAGACACACTCCCGCGCCGTCAGTTCAGTGCGCACCAGTCACCCCTAACAAAGGAGTGTGCACCGGTCGCCTATGAAAGGTAAGTTTATGAAAAAGTTTAGGTTCAGACATTTCATCAACCCTCTGAAAGGAATCTAGCAATTGTTAGTCAATTGTCATTAAATTATTTTGTACCTAAATAAACATATGTTAACAATATCAAAACAAAATGTGGAACATCGTTTCAATCAAAAGAAAATTAGGGAGTCAAAATATAGAATCTGCATGTTAAATTCTTATCCACAATACAAATTTTAGGAAAAAATATTAACCATTCCTTCATATTATTAATATTAATCCTTCATATAAGATTATCACAACCTACACGATTCTTTTTTTCCTAGGTTGAAAGTATCACTTTTTTTCTCTTCGTATAATAAGATTATTAATCCCCATGAATCGAGTTTAGTTAGCCCACTCATCGGGTGCACACAAATTAATTCCTTCCTACGCTTCCTTCCTTCCTTAGAGCGTGCAAAGTCCCTCTCTCCTCACTCTTTGGATGTGAGGGCTCCCCGTTTAATTAGCTGCTCATTGGCCTCTCGTTTGTTCTTAATTGGTTGCAATTTTTTGGTCTGTGAGCGGACGTAACAGTACACTGTGCTGTCCATGTAGTGAGATGAGAATGATCATAATTCAGAGTGCAAGGCTATAGTGATCATTACAATTGCTTTGCTTTATCATAATTCCAAAACAGATTCCATTGATTTTTCTTATTTCTTACACTAGCACACTTGCCCGTGCGTTGCAACGGGAGAGATATTTATTAGGAGAAGCAACGGGAGAGAAATGATGAGTCCTCCGAAAACAGTCTCCGCACCGGTGGCCGACGGAGATAGGAGCTGCGATTTCTCGTGGGTCATGTTTGGCGTACGAGATCTTCATAATGGTGGGGTTTGTTGGCGTCTCCTATCACGGTGTAACTGGATGCATTACTAATTATAGCACATAAATGAAAGACCCGACGATGTGCTGCTAGCTAGTCGAAGAAACATGTCCTAATAACCAATGGCCAGCGTGAATATTTTAAAATTTCATGCAGCGTCAGTTCTGAAACATTTTTTGAAAATTTTCGAACTTACCATAAAAAATAAGAATGAATTTGCGTATATTCTCCGAAACATGAACAATTTTCCAAATTCCAAATAGCTTTTTGAAAATTCTGAATATTTCGGAAAAATGTGAACACAACTTTAAATTGGAATATTTTTTGAAATTACAAACATTTTCTGAAAACATGAACCTTTTATAATAACTTAAACATTTTCTGAATTAGCGAACAATTTTTTAAAATGTTTGAACATTCAGAACAAATTTGGAAATGTTTTTTAATCAATAAAAGTATTTTAGTTTCATAACAATTTCAGTAAAACAACAACATTTTCAAATTTGAAACATTTTTTCAAATGCAAAAAAGTAAGCAAAAAACATTTTTTCAAATGGAAATAACGAATAATTGTGGAAAATAAAAACATTTTTTGAAAATTGGGAACATTTGTTTATTTGAAAAAAATTAAGAAAAAAATAAAGTCCTTAACATTTTTGAAAATAGAAATATTTTTAGAATTTGGAACATTTACCGAAAACTTAAAAAAAGTGAATTTGAGATATTTTGAAAATTTCAAATTTACTAAAAAGGAAAAATGAAATTAAACTTGGAAATGGAAAAAAAGTAAAAAGAAATAGGAAAGAAAAAGAGAAATGAGCAGAAAAAAACACAGGATAAACCGAAACTGGGCCGGGCCAGTACAGGGCGTCCTGTGCGAAGCTTTGGGTATTTCACGCTCCGTGCAGCAAATAGGGTTCTGCGAGCTGTATTAGCTGGAAAATAACGGTCTGGCTTGGCTGGGCCTCAGCGCACGGCCCAGGTACGAAATCCTGGACAATCAAAAAGTAAGAAAAGAAATAAAGTCCTTAACATTTTTGAAAATAGAAATATTTTAGAATTTGGAACAATTACCGAAAATTAAAAAAAATGAATTTTGAGATATTTTGGAAATTTCAAATTTACTAAAAAAGGAAAAATGAAATTAAACTTGGAATGGGAAAAAAGTAAAAAGAAATAAAAAAAAAGGAGAAATGAGCAGAAAAAAAACACAGGATAAAACGAAACTGGGCCGGCCCAGTACCGGGCGTCCTGTGCGAAGCTTTGGGTATTTGACGCTCCGTGCAGCAAATAGGATTCTGCGAGCTGTATGAGCTGGAAAATAACGGTCTGGCTTGGCTGGGCCTCAGCGCACGGCCCAGGTACGAAATCCTGGACAATCCATTTTTCTTTTGCACAAAAATTTAGTACCACCTCGGATAAAAAATATCTTTTCGTCGGTGAACGGATGAAAAAATCGTTGAAACACACCTTGCTTTATTAGTAGGTATAGATAAGATCTTTCACTCAAAAATCATGAACACACATTTCTCTCTGCTTTCTCTAAGTTCATCCTACATGGGTACACCGAATTTGATTTTTGCTTTCTCTCAAAACAGATTCCATTGATTTTTCGTATTTATTACATAAGATCTTTCACTCAAAAATCATGAACGCACATTTCTCTATGCTTTCTCTAAGTTCATCCTTCATGGGCACAATGAATTTGTCGTCCCAGACGGGCTGATTTTCTGCATGTCATGTAAATATCTTGGATTTACATGACCTGCTCGTCTCTTTTCATATTTTCTCATATGCGGTTTTCTTTATGGTAGGCATATATCTGGATCTTATTGGTGCACATTGCTGGAGACTATAGTATTTGTTTGGCATGCTGCCAGTGCCAGATTGTGTTGAAGAATAGGAATGCTGGGTGCCTCGCTAGTACTTTATTTATTTTGGGATAATTATATTATGGAGCCAAAGCCATCCCCAACACAAAACTTTGAGACAACATGGTAGCAATCTCGAGGGAAAGAACCTTTTTCTGTCGAAAAGGTGTATGGCCATATATTAAGTATCACATGTCTTACAAACACTGCGAAAGTGATGAAGTCTTTTTCTCCTGCATCCACCGACGGTGCTCTGAGTATAGCTTGATAACGCCTTTGGGATTCCGCTTCAGCAGATCAAACTTTTAAAACCCAGGAGTCTGTAGAAGCAATGGTAGGGAAGTCATCGACGTGGACCAGAAGACGCCAACGGTCGAGATCTGTGAAGCAAATTGCCGCCCCAGATAGAAACGCCGATAAGAGACTGTAGAAACTCCGAAGACCATGAAAGCATGTTGAATCCGAACGGATCCACCGAACCAAAACCAACCGAATCCTACAAGAACTGTTGGAGACACAGCTCCACACGTGAGCAGGGATAACATTTCTTACTCAAACATCAGTTTCTGAACTTGTGTTAATCGATTCGTGCACGAGAAAGAAACATCGTTCAATTAATTTCGCCACACACTATTGCACCGACACGGTTATACGGAGTACCATGCATCTTTGTAGAGCCTCGGGTGCTCCACCAACTCATCGATGTACCGCTCCTACCATGCCTGGTGTTCGAGAACCTCTCACGCATCAAAATGAATTGGACAAGGAACATATTTTTTTTGAATTAAGGCGTCAAGCTCATAAATTGTGAGTTACAAAACCCAGTAATCCTTGTCTCTAATGTTTTCTAAACGATGGTGCCTAGCTTACCTAGTTGTTGACCCGTTGTTCGCCTTTTTGGGGGCTCTTGGCCGCCGTTGTGGCGAGGGCGAGCTGATGGTGGCAAGTCGAAAAGGCGATTAGCTGGAAACTCAATCCTCATGCGCGCATGATGCCATGCTATCAAGGAAGTTCTTTGAGCTTTCTTTGCTAGTGGCCTATGCAGTAGTCCTTATTACTATGTTTTGAGTGACTGATACATCTCCAACGTATCTATAATTTATGAAGTATTCATGCTATTATATTATCCATCTTAGATGTTTTATATGCATTTATATGATATTTTATATGATTTTTGGGACTAACCTATTAACCTAGAGCCCAGTGCCAGTTTCTGTTTTTTCCTTGTTTTTGAGTATCGCAGAAAAAGAATACCAAACGAGTCCAATTGACGTGCCAATTTTTGATGATTTTTTATGGACCAAAAGAAGTCCCCGGGGTAAAAGAGTTGGGCCAGAAGAGTCCCGGGCTGTCCACGAGGGTGGGGGGCGTGCCCACCCCCCTGGGCGTGGGCCCCTATTGTTGGTAATCGTAGCATAATTTAAAATTTTCCTACGCTCACCAAGATGCATCTATGGAGTCTACTAGCAACGAGGGGAAAGGAGTGCATCTACATACCCTTGTAGATCGCGAGCGGAAGCGTTCCAATGAACGTGGATGACGGAGTCGTACTCGCCGTGATCCAAATCACCGATGACCGAGTGCCGAACGGACGACACCTCCGCGTTCAACACACGTACGGTGCAGCGACGTCTCCTCCTTCTTGATCCAGCAAGGGGGAAGGAGAGGTTGATGGAGATCCAACAGCATGACGGCGTGGTGGTGGATGTAGCGGGTCTCCGGCAGGGCTTCGCCGAGCTTCTGCGAGAGAGAGAGAGAGGTGTTGCAGGGGAGGAGGGAGGCGCCCAAGGCTGTTGTGTGCTGCCCTCCCTCCCCCTCCCTTTATATAGGCCCCTGGGGGGGCGCCGGCCCAGGGAGATGGGATCTCCAAGGGGGGGGGGGGGGCGGCCAAGGGGGGAAGGGGTTGCCTTGCCCCCCAAGGCAAGGGGGAACTCCCCCCTAGGGTTCCCAACCCTAGGCGCATGGGGGAGGCCCAAGGGGGGCGCCCCAGCCCACTAAGGGCAGGTTCCCTTCCACTTTCAGCCCACGGGGCCCTCCGGGACAGGTGGCCCCACCCGGTGGACCCCCGGGACCCTTCCGGTGGTCCCGGTACAATACCGGTAACCCCCGAAACTTTCCCGGTGGCCGAAACTTGACTTCCTATATATAATTCTTCACCTCCGGACCATTCCGGAACCTCTCGTGACGTCCGGGATCTCATCCGGGACTCCGAACAACTTTCGGGTTTCCGCATTCATATATCTCTACAACCCTAGCGTCACCGGACCTTAAGTGTGTAGACCCTACGGGTTCGGGAGACATGCAGACATGACCGAGACGCCTCTCCGGTCAATAACAACAGCGGGATCTGGATACCCATGTTGGCTCCCACATGTTCCACGATGATCTCATCGGATGAACCACGGTGTCGAGGATTCAATCAATCCGTATGCAATTCCCTTTGTCAATCGGTATGTTACTTGCCCGAGATTCGATCGTCGGTATCCCAATACCTTGTTCAATCTCGTTACCGGCAAGTCTCTTTACTCGTACCGCAATGCATGATCCCGTGACTAACGCCTTAGTCACATTGAGCTCATTATGATGATGCATTACCGAGTGGGCCCAGAGATACCTCTCCGTCACACGGAGTGACAAATCCCAGTCTCGATCCGTGCCAACCCAACAGACACTTTCGGAGATACCCGTAATGCACCTTTATAGTCACCCAGTTACGTTGTGACGTTTGGCACACCCAAAGCACTCCTACGGTATCCGGGAGTTGCACGATCTCATGGTCTAAGGAAAAGATACTTGACATTGGAAAAGCTCTAGCAAACGAAACTACACGATCTTTTATGCTATGCTTAGGATTGGGTCTTGTCCATCACATCATTCTCCTAATGATGTGATCCCGTTATCAATGACATCCAATGTCCATAGTCAGGAAACCATGACTATCTGTTGATCAACGAGCTAGTCAACTAGAGGCTTACTAGGGACAGGTTGTGGTCTATGTATTCACACATGTATTACGATTTCCGGACAATACAATTATAGCATGAATAATAGACAATTACCATGAACAAAGAAATATAATAATAACCATTTATTATTGCCTCTAGGGCATATTTCCAACAGTCTCCCACTTGCACTAGAGTCAATAATCTAGTTACATTGTGATGAATCGAACACCCATTGCGTCCTGGTGTTGATCATGTTTTGCCCTAGGGAGAGGTTTAGTCAACGGATCTGCTACATTCAGGTCCGTGTGTACTTTACAAATATCTATGTCTCCATTTTGAACACTTTCACGAATGGAGTTGAAGCGACGCTTGATATGCCTGGTCTTCCTGTGAAACCTGGGCTCCTTCGCAAGGGCAATAGCTCCAGTGTTGTCACAGAAGAGAGTCATTGGGCCCGACGCATTGGGAATCACCCCTAGGTCGGTAATGAACTCCTTCATCCAGACTGCTTCCTGTGCTGCCTCCGAGGCTGCCATGTACTCCGCTTCACATGTAGATCCCGCCACGACGCTTTGCTTGCAACTGCACCAGCTTACTGCTCCTCCATTCAAAATATACACGTATCCGGTCTGTGACTTCGAGTCATCCAGATCTGTGTCGAAGCTAGCGTCGACGTAACCCTTTACGACGAGCTCTTCGTCACCTCCATAAACGAGAAACATATCCTTAGTCCTCTTCAGGTACTTCAGGATATTCTTGACCGCTGTCCAGTGTTCCTTGCCGGGATTACTTTGGTACCTTCCTACCAAACTTACGGCAAGGTTTACATCAGGTCTGGTACACAGCATGGCATACATAATAGACCCTATGGCCGAGGCATAGGGGATGACACTCATCTCTTCTATATCTTCTGCCGTGGTCGGGCATTGAGCCGTGCTCAATTGCACACCTTGCAATACAGGCAAGAACCCCTTCTTGGACTGATCCATACTGAACTTCTTCAATATCTTGTCAAGGTATGTACTCTGTGAAAGACCAATGAGGCGTCTTGATCTATCTCTATAGATCTTGATGCCTAATATATAAGCAGCTTCTCCAAGGTCCTTCATTGAAAAACACTTATTCAAATAGGCCTTTATACTTTCCAAGAATTCTATATCATTTCCCATCAATAGTATGTCATCCACATATAATATGAGAAATGCTACAGAGCTCCCACTCACTTTCTTGTAAACACAGGCTTCTCCATAAGTCTGTGTAAACCCAAACGCTTTGATCATCTCATCAAAGCGAATGTTCCAACTCCGAGATGCTTGCACCAGCCCATAGATTGAGCGCTGGAGCTTGCACACTTTGTTAGCATTCTTAGGATCGACAAAACCTTCCGGCTGCATCATATACAACTCTTCCTTAAGGAAGCCGTTAAGGAATGCCGTTTTGACGTCCATCTGCCATATCTCATAATCATAGTATGCGGCAATTGCTAACATGATTCGGACGGACTTCAGCTTCGCTACGGGTGAGAAAGTCTCATCGTAGTCAACCCCTTGAACTTGTCGATAACCCTTAGCGACAAGTCGAGCTTTGTAGATGGTCACATTACCATCCGCGTCCGTCTTCTTCTTAAAGATCCATTTGTTTTCTATGGCTCGCCGCTCATCGGGCAAGTCAGTCAAAGTCCATACTTTGTTTTCATACATGGATTCTATCTCGGATTTCATGGCTTCTAGCCATTTGTCGGAATCCGGGCCCGCCATCGCTTCTTCATAGTTCGAAGGTTCACCGTTGTCTAACAACATGATTTCCAGGACAGGGTTGCCGTACCACTCTGGTGCGGAACGTGTCCTTGTGGACCTACGAAGTTCAGTAACTTGATCCGAAGCTTCATGATCATCATCATTAACTTCCTCCCCAGTCGGTGTAGGCACCACAGGAACATTTTCCCGCGCTGCGCTACTTTCCGGTTCGGAAGGGGTGACTATCACCTCATCAAGTTCCACTTTCCTCCCACTCAATTCTTTCGAGAGAAACTCCTTCTCTAGAAAGGACCCGTTCTTGGCAACGAAGATCTTGCCTTCGGATCTGAGGTAGAAGGTATACCCAATAGTTTCCTTAGGGTATCCTATGAAGACGCATTTTTCCGATTTGGGTTCGAGCTTTTCAGGTTGAAGTTTCTTGACATAAGCATCGCATCCCCAAACTTTTAGAAACGACAGCTTAGGTTTCTTCCCAAACCATAATTCATACGGTGTCGTCTCAACGGATTTCGACGGAGCCCTATTTAAAGTGAATGCGGCAGTCTCTAAAGCATAACCCCAAAATGAGAGCGGTAAATCGGTAAGAGACATCATAGATCGCACCATATCCAATAGAGTGCGATTACGACGTTCGGACACACCATTTCTCTGAGGTGTTCCAGGCGGCGTGAGTTGTGAAACTATTCCACATTTCCTTAAGTGTGCACCAAACTCGTGACTTAAATATTCTCCACCACGATCTGATCGTAGGAATTTTATTCTCCTGTCACGTTGATTCTCAACCTCACTCTGAAATTCCTTGAACTTTTCAAAGGTTTCAGACTTGTGTTTCATCAGGTAGACATACCCATATCTACTTAAATCATCAGTGAGAGTGAGAACATAACGATATCCTCCGCGAGCCTCAACACTCATTGGACCACACACATCGGTATGTATGATTTCCAATAAGTTGGTTGCTCGCTCCATTGTTCCGGAGAACGGAGTCTTGGTCATCTTACCCATGAGGCATGGTTCGCACGTGTCAAATGATTCGTAATCAAGAGACTCCAAAAGTCCATCTGCATGGAGCTTCTTCATGCGCTTGACACCAATGTGACCAAGGCGGCAGTGCCACAAGTATGTGGGACTATCGTTATCAACTTTACATCTTTTGGTATTCACACTATGAACATGTGTAACATCACGTTCGAGATTCATCAAAAATAAACCATTGACCAGCGGGGCATGACCATAAAACATATCTCTCAAATAAATAGAACAACCATTATTCTCGGATTTAAATGAGTAGCCATCTCGAATTAAACGAGATCCAGATACAATGTTCATGCTCAAAGCTGGCACTAAATAACAATTATTGAGGTTTAAAACTAATCCCGTGGGTAGATGCAGAGGTAGCGTGCCGACGGCGATCACATCGACCTTGGAACCATTCCCGACGCGCATCGTCACCTCGTCCTTTGCCAGTCTCCGTTTATTCCGTAGTTCCTGCTTTGAGTTACAAATATGAGCAACCGCACCGGTATCAAATACCCAGGAGCTACTACGAGTACTGGTAAGGTACACATCAATTACTTGTATATCACATATACCTTGGGTGTTGCCGGCCTTCTTCTTGTCCGCTAAATATTTGGGGCAGTTCCGCTTCCAGTGACCACTTCCCTTGCAATAAAAGCACTCAGTCCCGGGCTTGGGTCCATTCTTTGACTTCTTCCCAGTAACTGGTTTACCGGGCGCGGCAACTCCCTTGCCGTCCTTCTTGAAGTTCTTCTTACCCTTGCCCTTCTTGAACTTGGTGGTTTTATTCACCATCAACACTTGATGTTCTTTTCTGATCTCCCCTTCCGCTGATTTCAGCATTGAATATACCTCGGGAATGGTCTTTTCCATCCCCTGCATATTGTAGTTCATCACAAAGCTCTTGTAGCTTGGTGGAAGCGACTGGAGGATTCTGTCAATGACCGCGTCATCCGGGAGATTAACTCCCAGCTGAGACAAGCGGTTGTGCAACCCAGACATTCTGAGTATGTGCTCACTAACAGAACTGTTCTCCTCCATTTTACAGCTGAAGAACTTGTCGGAGACATCATATCTCTCGACCCGGGCATGAGCTTGAAAAACCAGTTTCAGCTCCTCGAACATCTCATATGCTCCATGTTTCTCAAAACGCTTTTGGAGACCCGGTTCTAAGCTGTAAAGCATGCCGCACTGAACGAGGGAGTAATCATCAGCACGTGATTGCCAAGCGTTCATAACGTCTTGGTTCTGTGGGATTGGTGCATCACCTAGCGGTGCTTCTAAGACATAATCTTTCTTGGCTACTATGAGGATGAGCCTCAGGTTCCGGACCCAGTCCGTATAGTTGCTGCCATCATCTTTCAGCTTGGTTTTCTCTAGGAACGCGTTGAAATTGAGGACAACGTTGGCCATTTGATCTACAAGACATAGTGTAAAGATTTTAGACTAAGTTCATGATAATTGAGTTCATCTAATCAAATTATTTAATGAACTCCCACTCAGATAGACATCCCTCTAGTCATCTAAGTGAAACATGATCCGAGTTTAACTAGGCCGTGTCCGATCATCACGTGAGACGGACTAGTCAAGATCGGTGAACATCTCCATGTTGATCGTATCTTCTATACGACTCATGCTCGACCTTTCGGTCCTCCGTGTTCCGAGGCCATGTCTGTACATGCTAGGCTCGTCAAGTCAACCTAAGTGTATTGCGTGTGTTCCGAGGCCATGTCTGTACATGCTAGGCTCGTCAACACCCGTTGTATTCGAACGTTAGAATCTATCACACCCGATCATCACGTGGTGCTTCGAAACAACGAACCTTCGCAACGGTGCACAGTTAGGGTGAACACTTTCTTGAAATTATTATAAGGGATCATCCTACTTGCTACCGTCGTTCTAAGCAAATAAGATGCAAAAACATGATAAACATCACATGCAATCAAATAGTGACATGATATGGCCAATATCATCATGCTCCTTTGATCTCCATCTTCGGGGCACCATGATCATCTTCGTCACCGGCATGACACCATGATCTCCATCATCATGATCTCCATCATTGTGTCTTCATGAAGTCGTCACGCCAACGATTACTTCTACTTCTATGGCTAACGCGTTTAGCAACAAAGTAAAGTAATTTACATGGCGTTATTCAATGACACGCAGGTCATACAAAATAATAAAGACAACTCCTATGGCTCCTGCCGGTTGTCATACTCATCGACATGCAAGTCGTGATTCCTATTACAAGAATATGATCAATCTCATACATCACATATATCATTCATCACATCTTCTGGCCATATCACATCACATAGCACTTGCTGCAAAAACAAGTTAGACGTCCTCTAATTGTTGTTGCAAGTTTTTTACGTGGTTTGTAGGTTTCTAGCAAGAACGTTTCTTACCTACGTATGACCACAACGTGATTTGCCAATTTCTATTTACCCTTCATAAGGACCCTTTTCATCGAATCCGTTCCGACTAAAGTAGGAGAGACAGACACCCGCTAGCCACCTTATGCAACTAGTGCATGTCAGTCGGTGGAACCTGTCTCACGTAAGTGTACGTGTAAGGTCGGTCCGGGCCGCTTCATCCTACAATGCCGCCGAAACAAGAAAAGACTAGTAGCGGCAAGAAGAATTGGCAAACTCAACGCCCACAACTGCTTTGTGTTCTACTCGTGCATAGTAACTACGCATAGACCTGGCTCATGATGCCACTGTTGGGAATCGTAGCATAATTTAAAATTTTCCTACGCTCACCAAGATGCATCTATGGAGTCTACTAGCAACGAGGGGAAAGGAGTGCATCTACATACCCTTGTAGATCGCGAGCGGAAGCGTTCCAATGAACGTGGATGACGGAGTCGTACTCGCCGTGATCCAAATCACCGATGACCGAGTGCCGAACGGACGGCACCTCCGCGTTCAACACACGTACGGTGCAGCGACGTCTCCTCCTTCTTGATCCAGCAAGGGGGAAGGAGAGGTTGATGGAGATCCAACAGCACGACGGCGTGGTGGTGGATGTAGCGGGTCTCCGGCAGGGCTTCGCCGAGCTTCTGCGAGAGAGAGAGAGGTGTTGCAGGGGAGGAGGGAGGCGCCCAAGGCTGTTGTGTGCTGCCCTCCCTTCCCCCCCCCTTTATATAGGCCCCTGGGGGGGCGCCGGCCCAGGAGATGGGATCTCCAAGGGGGGGGGGGCGGCGGCCAAGGGGGGAAGGGGTTGCCTTGCCCCCCAAGGCAAGGGGGAACTCCCCCCCTAGGGTTCCCAACCCTAGGCGCATGGGGGAGGCCCAAGGGGGGCGCCCCAGCCCACTAAGGGCTGGTTCCCTTCCACTTTCAGCCCACGGGGCCCTCCGGGATAGGTGGCCCCACCCGGTGGACCCCCGGGACCCTTCCGGTGGTCCCGGTACAATACCGGTAACCCCCGAAACTTTCCCGGTGGCCGAAACTTGACTTCCTATATATAATTCTTCACCTCCGGACCATTCCGGAACCTCTCGTGACGTCCGGGATCTCATCCGGGACTCCGAACAACTTTCGGGTTTCCGCATACATATATCTCTACAACCCTAGCGTCACCGGACCTTAAGTGTGTAGACCCTACGGGTTCGGGAGACATGCAGACATGACCGAGACGCCTCTCCGGTCAATAACCAACAGCGGGATCTGGATACCCATGTTGGCTCCCACATGTTCCACGATGATCTCATTGGATGAACCACGGTGTCGAGGATTCAATCAATCCGTATGCAATTCCCTTTGTCAATCGGTATGTTACTTGCCCGAGATTCGATCGTCGGTATCCCAATACCTTGTTCAATCTCGTTACCGGCAAGTCTCTTTACTCGTACCGCAATGCATGATCCCGTGACTAACGCCTTAGTCACATTGAGCTCATTATGATGATGCATTACCGAGTGGGCCCAGAGATACCTCTCCTCACACGGAGTGACAAATCCCAGTCTCGATCCGTGCCAACCCAACAGACACTTTCGGAGATACCCGTAGTGCACCTTTATAGTCACCCAGTTACGTTGTGACGTTTGGCACACCCAAAGCACTCCTACGGTATCCGGGAGTTGCACGATCTCATGGTCTAAGGAAAAGATACTTGACATTGGAAAAGCTCTAGCAAACGAAACTACACGATCTTTTATGCTATGCTTAGGATTGGGTCTTGTCCATCACATCATTCTCCTAATGATGTGATCCCGTTATCAATGACATCCAATGTCCATAGTCAGGAAACCATGACTATCTGTTGATCCACGAGCTAGTCAACTAGAGGCTTACTAGGGACAGGTTGTGGTCTATGTGTTCACACATGTATTACGATTTACGGACAATACAATTATAGCATGAATAATAGACAATTACCATGAACAAAGAAATATAATAATAACCATTTATTATTGCCTCTAGGGCATATTTCCAACACCTATCTCGTGGACGACTCGGAGACCCCCTTGACGTGAGACCTACGTCAAAATTCCTATAAATACAGAAACCTCCAGAAAATAACCTAGATCGGAAGTTCCGCCGCTGCAAGCCTCTGTAGCCATGAGTGTCAGTGTCAAAACCGGCGTATCTCGGGTAGGGGGTCCCGAACTGTGCGTCTAAGGCGGATGGTAACAGGACGCAGGGGACACGATGTTTACCCAGGTTCGGGCCCTCTCGATGGAGGTAATACCCTACTTCCTGCTTGATTGATCTTGATGATATGAGTATTACAAGAGTTGATCTACCACGAAATCGTAGAGGCTAAACCCTAGAAGCTAGCCTATGGTATGATTGTTGTTGTCCTACGGACTAAACCCTCCGGTTTATATAGACACCGGAGGGGGCTAGGGTTACACAGAGTCGGTTACAAGGGAGGAGATCTACATATCCGTTTTGCCAAGCTTGCCTTCCACGCCAAGGAGAGTCCCATCCGGACACGGGACGAAGTCTTCAATCTTGTATCTTCATAGTCCAACAGTCCGGCTAAAGTATATAGTCCGCCTGTCCGAGGACCCCCTAATCCAGGACTCCCTCAGTAGCCCCTGAACCAGGCTTCAATGACGATGAGTCCGGCGCGCAGATTGTCTTCGGCATTGCAAGGCGGGTTCCCTCTCCGAATACTCCATAGAAGATTTTGAACACGAGGATAGTGTCCGGCTCTGCAAAACAAATTCCGCATACCACCGTAGAGAGAATAATATTTCCACAAATCTAATCTGCTGACATCTTTTCATAACGTGACGTTCTGCCGAGGTTTGGTCATGACGAACCATTTTTCCCGTGCCTGCCACTGCACGTGTTGCGAGGCGGTTTTATTGGCACGTCCTGTCGAAGCAGAGATCGTGTCCCTCTTTTCACGGGATTCTCATCAATACGGGTGTGGGTAACCCAATCGTGCCTGCTGGTATGACTCCTCGATTTTAGGCAAGTTCCAAACGGGCACGCGGAGGACGCTTGATATTCACGCTTGATCGCACTCAATCGAATCCTTCCACCACCTCGAGTTCCAACACCCAAGGCTCAGGCTAGGCGCTTCGGACCTTCAGTCATGTCCGGATCCAACCTTCAAGGTCGGTGGATGCCCTCCGCTGTCACAGAGGAGGACATCAAGAAGCTAAGAGAAGCCAGGTATCTGACCGCCGAAATCTCGCACAGGCTGCCTGCTCGAGGGCAGGTCATTCCCACTCCCGAACCCAACGAGAGTGTCGTATTTATTTCCCACTTCCTCCGAGGGCTAGGTTTTACTCTTGATCCCTTTGTCAGGGGGCTTATGTTCTACTACGGGCTCGATTTCCATGATCTGGCTCCGGATTCCATCCTTCACATCTCGTTGTTCATCGTCGTGTGTGAAGCCTTCCTCTGCATCGCCCCACACTTCGGCTTATGGCTCAAGACCTTCAATGTGAAGCCGAAGATGATTGAGGGGCGACACACAGAGTGCGGAGGCGCCATAATAAACAAAGGCGCTGATGCTCCATGGCCAAAGGGTTCCTTCCCGGATACATCCAAGTTATGGCAGCGGGAGTGGTTTTACATCACCGCTCCCCGAAGCGCTAAGTGGGTATCTGCCTCTGCCTTCCGTCCGGGCCCCCTGCCACAATTGGCGTCATGGGTCAACAAAGGGCTGGACTGGGGGCCAGCTAATGATGTGCCGACGTTGCAGAGCCGCATCCAAGATCTCTTCAAGGGAGATATCAGCCTTGTTAAGGTAATGCAAGTCATGCTAGTTCGTCGGGTCCTACCATGCCAACGTCGACCTCTCCGTATGTGGGAGTTCAACCCGGAAGGACCGCGAACTATTCAGCAATTCTTCGGCGCGACGCTCGAAGAGATGTATGGATTGTTCTTCGGATCACGAATAAAGTGTCCGGACACCACCGAGGATGCGGGTCTGAACTGCAATCGTCCAGACACCCAAGTAAGTAATTCCGCGGCCGAACACGTTGTCTTTTAATTTTCTACAACATCATTCTGAAAAGTCACCTTTTGACCAGGACTGGATAAAAAGGGCGAAGATGATCAAGTGTTCGGCCCCCCTTCCCGAAGGCTCACCGGATCCTGTACTAGCCAGGATGCTTGAGCTTGCGCCTTATCAAGTGCCATCAGGGGAAGATAAAGGGAGTAACAAAGAAGCCAAAAGCGAGCCTCACTCATTATTCATCCAGACCGGGGGAATTAGTGCCTCCACGAAAGAGGATAACCGGGGAGAAGAACCTAAAATTCCCTATCCCCAAGGAAGGAAGAGGGCCGCCTCTGAAGACTTGGAAACAATGGTTTTCAAACGAGGGAAGAAACCTTTGTCAGGGGGCCCTACCCCGGAGGGCATCCTTACCGCACAGTACCCGCAAGGGGACCAGCCCTCCACCGAGCTGTAAGTAAACAAAAGTACTTTATAGTAAATATACCCTGCTTCGTTTCTGAGAACAATGACCGAGACGTATGTCTTGTAGTTCGGATCGTAGCCCTTCTCGACAGAGTTCGTCTTCGGGGGATATTCTTCCGGAGATGATGGAGAGCGAAATGCTTCCCCGCCTCGTGAAGCGGACGACCCTGAGGTGTCGTCACGGAGGATTTCTCCTCATCCGCCAAGGCCAGAGGGTAACCCTTCGGCCACCCGGAGTCCGGAGTATTCGGCTCATAAGGAGAGCAACAGAAAGAGTCCGGGACTGTCCGGTGCACGACCAGACGCACTGATGAATCTTCTGGAGCAAGTGGCTATCTCAGAAGCGAATCGTACACTAATGGGTACGGTGGTTGAGAGGATTTCATCCGCCGAAAGCGGGTTGCATGAAGCTTTTATGAGCCTGCTGAGAGGCTTTGAGGTATGCAAAGTAATATACACTTTTTGACGGTACCGCACACGCTAGGTGCGCCCTATGCAGATAGTAGCCCCTGAGACTCTGGTTGCTGTCAAAAAAGACGGCAAATAGAGGATCATAGTCCCAGGTAATAACAGTGTTGCTTTCACGTGCAGGCGGCTGAGGGTCTGGTGGCTAGCCGGACTGGTGAGTTTGCCGAACTGAAGCGGCAACTTGATGCGGCCGATGCCGACATCGTGCTTGTAAACAAGCGGCTTGAGGAGGTACAGGGTATGTATTCTCCTATGATCAACACATATTAAGAGGAGCATTATGCTAGTATCTGTAATATGCTGTGACTGCAGATGGAGCTGTCGCCATGGAGACCCTTCGGGCAGAACTTGCTCGAGCCAAGGAAGAAGCCAGGAAGAGTGATGCGGCCGCCCTAAAGGCGGTCGAAGAGCTAAGAGCCGAACAGGCTGCGCATTGCCAGAGCAAAGAGAAAATAGCCAAGATGGCTGTTGAGCTGAAAGATGCCGCCGACCGTTATGAGCTTCTTGAAAAGAATAGCCAAACGATGACGGCGGGCCTGGGGAAAGCCATGGTAGCAGCCAAGGAAGCCCGCTCTAAAATCAGAGCGGCGAAGGAGGAGCTACGTCAAGCCGGAGATATCGCGGCTGGGAAGCCCTTTTTGTTGCGGACGAAGTTCGGAGATCCTAAGTATGCCCTTCTGGATCAATTATGGAGTTCTGTGGATGCGTACCTGGACTTGGCAGCAAGTGTTGCTGATGCGACCAAGTTTTTTGAAGATCAAAAAGATCACGAAGTGGAAAAGTTGTTCTGGTCGCAGTTCAATGCTCCGGCGCGTCCGCTGCTGTTAAATGAGCAAATGGCTGAGTGGGCCGAGCTCCATAGGTTGTCCGGGCTTGCCATGAGGTCTGTTGTGGATCATCTTTGGCCGGAAGGACTAAGGCCGAATAGTTATTTTGGCTTAGTGCAACGGTTCCTTGGTGCTGTGCCGCATATCGACGCTGTGAAGAGGTCGGCGTGCATAGAGGGTGCGCGGATGGCACTTGCCCGTGTCAAGAAATACTGGGCAGAGATGGAGGCCACCGCTATTGCAACCCAGAGTTCGGTCGTAGGCCGGGTATCAGCCGAGCACTATTTTGAAGAAGTCTTAGAAGGCGCTCGTTTAATAGAGGCTCAGTGCTCGAAGAGTATCATGTTCTAGTGACATGTATCCCGATTGTAAGAAAAATGTTGTTTGAATTATAAAGGCTGTGTTTATACTTTTGCCTGAAAGTATTATTATGCCTCCTGTGCAGTCGTTTATGTATATATATATATATATATATATATATATATATCCTGAAAGTTTGCAGTCGTCGGCTTCAGCCCCCACGCATATAATGCGGGGGTGTTCGCAAAAGCGCGTCTTCACACTTGATCCAATGTCTTGGTCCATTAAGGAGGTGGTAGCGCGGCGAATTAGGCGATCGGACTATATTGCTTTAACACTTTCACTTAACCATAGGAGTTTGACAGTGGGGCTACTATATAGCCCCTGGTACTTCCGCGCTCGTCCGAGTACGGGGCGCGTACGTACATGACCGGGAAAACCGGCCCTTCATTAATGCGGAGGAATCCCGAAGATCCCGCTAAGTCATCGAGTGGTTGACCAGTCTCGCGCTTTATCATGACAGTCAGTTTTCGGCTTTCTCTACTGAGGTGCTCATCCGGATGAACCAGGGCACAATCGCAGTAGTTCTCCCGGTGCCACGTTAGCCGATAGAGCGGAACGTAAGGTAGCAAAACGCGGGAGCCGGACGAACCCAACATTTGACCAAAGACATGATTCAGAGCTGATGCATATAAGGCCAAACTCGCGACGCCGAACACTCCCTAAGGTATTCGGTCTTTACAACATATACCGGGCTGAGTAACGCCCTTGATAATGAACCCCGAGTGTCCAGGTACGTGCATTATTCTGACGTGGCGAAATGCCAATAACGTCAGCATCCCTCTCGGTTATACGGAGTATCCGAAGGATGTGAAGCAACAAGAGACAGTAAAGAAGGTTTACACAGGGTCTTAATCTAAAAAGAAACCTTTGAGCGGGCCCCTGCTGCACGTCTACGCCTGTGTCTCCGTTGTGCCGTATCCTAGAAGGGTGTAGCACGATTATCATCTGTAAAAGAGAAGAACTTAGGTGAAAGTTGTCGTGCGAAAAATTGGTTATTCTAAATAAACCATTAAAATTCAAGATAAGTAAGGTCGAGCCGAACTGTAGTCCTTTTTACATGCGAGAAGCCCCTGGTACCGCCTATGGGGGTATATCCATCGAACCAATCTCAGGTTTATCTAAGCTGTTACAGGTAGTGATGCGCCGGACTCGTCTAGCCGTGTCCGCGGTCTTGACGACCGATCATTTATTTTAGTTGGAGAGGCCGTTTAGTGTTTGGCTGCTAAAGCCGCCACACGTTCTTCCGCGTGTAAGGAACGCTCAGCATTTCCGCTAACTGTGATGATGCCATGTGGACTGGGCATCTTAAGCTTAAGAGAAGCGTAATGCGGTACTGCATTAAAACGAGCGAAAGCTGTTCTTCCGAGTAGTGCTTGATAGCCGCTTCGGAATGGAGCGATGTCGAAGGTTAACTTTTCACTTCGGAAGTTGTCAGGAGAACCGAATACAACCTCTAGTACTAGAGAGCCCATACAGCGGGCCTCTGGGCCTGGTATTACTCCTTCAAAGGTAGTATTGCTTTGGCTGATTCTTGTCGGGTCTATCCCCATTTTGCGGACTGTGTCCTAATATATCAGATTAAGACTACTGCCGCCGTCCATGAGGACTTGGGTGAGATGGTATCCGTCGATAATTGGGTCTAGCACCAAGCCAGCCAATCCTCCGTGTCGGATACTTGTTAGGTGATCCCTGCGATCAAAAGTGATCGGGCAGGCCGACCAAGGGTTGAACTTAGGGGTGACGGGCTCTACGGCGCGTGTGTCTCGGAGTGCATGTTTGCTTCTCCTCTTCGTCATGTGAATCATGTTCACTGTTTTGACCTCTGATGGGAACTTTTTCTGTCCCCCAGTGTTTTGCTGACGAGGCTCATCCTCGTCTTCACTTGGTGTCTCCCTCCCCTTGTGTTCGGCGTTTAGCTTACCGGCCTGCTTGAAGACCCAACATTCTCTGTGGGTGTGAGTTGCAGGTTTATCGAAGGTGCCGTGAATCTGACATAATTTGTCTAGAATCTTGTTGAAGCTGGATGGTCCATCTCTGTTGCCTTTCAAAGGCTTTTTCCGTTGACCGGGTCGAGAGCCCCTAAATCCGGCGTTTACTGCCGTGTTATCTGGGCTGTCTTCGTTGTTTCGACGCTTGCTTTTATTGCGTCGTGGTTTCCCATTACCATCCCTGACTTCAGATGTGCCTGGGTCGCTGGTGCTACTTCGGGCCAGCCAGCTATCTTCGCCCGCGCAAAAGCGGGTCATGAGGCTTGTTAGGGCTGCCATTGTTCTTGGCTTTTCTTGGCCGAGGTGTCTGGCGAGCCATTCGTCTCGGACGCTGTGTTTGAAAGCTGCTAAGGCTTCGGCGTCCGGCCAGTCGACGATTTGATTCTTTTTAGTGAGAAATCTGTTCCAAAGCTTTCGGGCTGACTCTCCGGGCCGTTGAATTATATGACTTAAATCATCTGCATCCGGAGGTCGGACATAGGTCCCTTGAAAGTTAGCCCTAAAAGCATCCTCAAGCTCCTCCCAACTTCCAATTGAATTCTCGGGGAGGCTCTTCAGCCAGTGCCGAGCTGGTCCTTTCAACTTGAGGGGCTAGTATTTGATGGCGTGGAGATCGTCTCCGCGAGCCATATGGATATGGAGGATGAAGTCCTCAATCCAGACCCCAGGGTCTGTCGTCCCGTCGTACGCCTCTATGTTCACGGGTTTGACTCCCTCTGGAAATTCGTGATCCAGCACCTCATCGGTGAAACATAGGGGGTGCGCGGCACCCCTGTATTTGGATGTGTCATGGAGTTCTAACGGTTGTAGTGTTCGGTTTTGATTATGCGCTGTAGCGCGCTTCCTAGATCCGTAGATGGATCTGGTCACGCCGGCCTTTTGATGCAAGTCCTCGCTTGGATCATGTGCTGACTTATGTGCGGCCTCGTTAGCCGCCCTATCGCGGCCACGAGGTGGTCGATCCGACCGGTCGGCCATTTTATTTTCCGTCTGTGTGGGGTCTAAGGCCTCATCATCGAATTCAGGCAACAACCTGCGCTTTGGATAGCTCTTTGTGTGGCGACTGCCACCATACTTTTCTTCAGTGTCAGGCACTTTGTTCCATCTACTGTTGAGCGTATTCTGCGCGGCCTTAAGCCTTTGCTTCTGCTTCTTCAGACTCCTCGCGGTGGCAATAAGCCTTCTGCAGAGGTTCTCTTGTTCCAAGTGCCTTTCCGGGATGATGTGTGCATCGTCGTCCGGACTGTTTTCCTCTCCGGAGAGAGGTTGATGAGCCTTATCCTCGGCGTCGCCGTGATCGGACAGCGGCTCCGTACTATGTTCGCCGTCCGCTGGTTCATCCTGTTCTGTCGCTGGGTCAATGTGGGTCGTCGTTTCCTCTGGAGTCGACCGGGGTGTTATTTTTTCTTGCGCTGTTATCGCTGTTCTTGCCGAGGCGGGATTTGGAGCGGCGCCTACGCCATCGCTTTGGTTGCTTCTCGAGGGAGCTATCCTTCGCTGCATCCTTCCGTTCCTCGTCATTGTTTTCTTTGGGTGTATCCACCATATATATATCGTGTGATGAAGTGGCTGTCCAGCACCCTGTGGGCGGTGGTTCCCATTCCTCTCCTGCATCGTCGTCCATACTGTCGATGTCTACAGAGTCGAAATCGAGCATGTCGGTTAAATCGTCGACAATGGCTATTAAGTGGGTGGTGGGTGGGGAACGAATTTCTTTGCCGTCCGCTTCCCATTCTAGCAGGACATAGTTCGGCCAAGGGTCTCCTGACAAGGAGAGAGACCTCAATGAGTTTAGCACGTCGCCCAGTGGTGAGTGCTGAAAGATATCCGCGGAGGAAAACTCCATCATCGGTGCCCAATCAGATTTGATAGGCACGGACGCAGGCGGTTCGAAGCCCATGGTCGGGGACGAATCCAACGGTTCGGCAACACGGGTCTTGTAGGAGGTGAAGTCAGTATTCGGCTCTATCGCTGCCGAGTGTGCGGCCTCCGTGGCGGGGTCCATCCACCCGTCCTCGGACGGCGTAATCTGCTCCGGATCGAGGGCCGGAGTAGCTGCAGATGGGATCTCCCGAGCACTGTCCGTCGGCAGAGCTAAGTCGTGCCTGTCGTGACTGTGCGGCGCACTTGACATGGGCTCGAATCCGTCGAAGATCAAGTCTCCACGGATGTCGGCAGTATAGTGCAAGCTTCCAAACCTGACCTAATGGCCAGGGGCGTAGCTTTCGATCTGCTCCAGATGGCCAAGCGAGTTGGCCCGCAGTACGAAGCCGCCGAATACGAAGATCTATCCAGGGAGGAAAACTTCACCCTGGATCGCATCGTTACCGATGATCGAAGGAGCCATCTAGCCTTACGGTGACGGCACAGTGGAACTCTCAATTAAAGCACCAATGTCGGTGTCAAAACCGGCGGATCTCGGGTAGGGGGTCCCGAACTGTGCGTAGGCGGATGGTAACAGGAGGCAGGGGACACGATGTTTACCCAGGTTCGGGCCCTCTCGATGGAGGTAATACCCTACTTCTTGCTTGATTGATCTTGACGATATGAGTATTACAAGAGTTGATCTACCACGAGATCGTAGAGGCTGAACCCTAGAAGCTAGCCTATGGTATGATTGTTGTTGTCCTACAGACTAAACCCTCCAGTTTATATAGACACCGGCGGGGGCTAGGGTTACATAGAGTCGATTACAAGGGAGGAGATCTACATATCCGTTTTGCCAAGCTTGCCTTCCACGCCAAGGAGAGTCCCATCCGGACACGGAACGAAGTCTTCAATCTTGTATCTTCATAGTCCAACAGTCCGGCTAAAGTATATAGTCCGGCTGTCCGAGGACCCCGTAATCCAGGACTCCCTCAGTAGCCCCTGAACCAGGCTTCAATGACGATGAGTCCGGCGCGCAGATTAACTTCGGCATTGCAAGTCGGGTTCCCTCTCCGAATACTCCATAGAAGATTTTGAACACGAGGATAGTGTCCGGCTCTGCAAAACAAATTCCGCATACCACCGTAGAGAGAATAATATTTCCACAAATCTAATATGCTGACAGCTTTTCATAACGTGACGTTCTGCCGAGGTTTGGTCATGACGAACCGTTTTTCCCGTGCCTGCCACTGCACGTGTTGCGAGGCGGTTTTATTGGCACGTCCTGTCGAAGCAGAGATTGTGTCCCTCTTTTCATGGGATTCTCATCAATACAGGTGTGGGTAACCCAATCGTGCCTGCTGGTATGACTCCTCGATTTTAGGCAAGTTCCAAACGGGCACGCGGAGGATGCTTGATATTCACCCTCTTTATAAAGGGGCCAAGGCCTGTCCTTTTCTTCTCGCACTCAATCGAATCCTTCCCCCACCTCGAGTTCCAACACCCAAGGCTCAGGCTAGGCGCTTCGGACCTTCAGTCATGTCCGGATCCAACCTTCAAGGTTGGTGGATGCCCTCCTCTGTCACAGAGGAGGACATCAAGAAGCTAAGAGAAGCCAGGTATCTGACCGCCGAAATCTCGCACAGGCTGCCTGCTCGAGGGCAGGTCATTCCCACTCCCGAACCCAATGAGAGTGTCGTATTTATTTCCCACTTCCTCCGAGGGCTAGGTTTTACTCTTGATCCCTTTGTCAGGGAGCTTATGTTCTACTACGGGCTCAATTTCCATGATCTGGCTCCGGATTCCATCCTTCACATCTCGTCGTTCATCGTCGTGTGTGAAGCCTTCCTCCGCATCGCCCCACACTTCGGCTTATGGCTCAAGACCTTCAACGTGAAGCCGAAGATGATTGAGGGGCGACACGCAGAGTGCGGAGGCGCCATAATAAACAAAGGCGCCGATGCTCCATGGCCAAAGGGTTCCTTCCCGGAGACATCCAAGTTATGGCAGCGGGAGTGGTTTTACATCACCGCTCCCCGAAGTGCTAAGTGGGTAGCTGCCTCCGCCTTCCGTCCGGGCCCCCCGCCACAATTGGCGTCATGGGTCAACAAAGGGATGGACTGGGGGCCAGCTAATGATGTGCCGACGTTGCAGAGCCGCATCCGAGATCTCTTCAAGGGAGATATCAGCCTTGTTAAGGTAATGCAAGTCATGCTAGTTCGTCGGGTCCTGCCATGCCAACGTCGACCTCTCCGTATGTGGGAGTTCAACCTGGAAGGACCGTGAACTATTCAGCAATTCTTCGGCGCAACGCTCGAAGAGATGTATGGATTGTTCTTTGGATCACGAATAAAGTGTCCGGACACCACCGAGGATGCGGGTCTGAACTGCAATCGTCCAGACACCCAAGTAATTAATTCCGCGACCGAACACGTTGTCTTTTAATTTTCTACAACATCATTCTGAAAAGTCGCCTTTTGACCAGGACTAGATAAAAAGGGCAAAGATGATCAAGTGTTCGGTCCCCCTTCCCGAAGGCTCACCGGATCCTGTACTAGCTAGGATGCTTGAGCTTGCGCCTTATCAAGCGCCATCAGGGGAAGATAAAGGGATGAACAAAGAAGCCGAAAGCGAGCCTCACTCATTATTCATCCAAACCGGGGGAACTAGTGCCTCCACGAAAGAGGATAACCGGGGAGAAGAATCTAAAATTCCCTCTCCCCAAGGAAGGAAGAGGGCCGCCTCTGAAGACTTGGAAACAATGGTTTTCAAACGAGGGAAGAAACCTTTGTCAGGGGGCCCTACCCCGGAGGGCATCCTTACCGCACAGTACCCGCAAGGGGACCAGCCCTCCACCGAGTTGTAAGTAAACAAAAGTACTTTATAGTAAATATACCCTGCTTTGTTTCTGAGAACAATGACCGAGACGTATGTCTTGTAGTTCGGATCGTAGCCCTTCTCGACAGAGTTCGTCTTCGGGGGATATTCTTCCGGAGATGATGGAGAGCGAAATGCCTCCCTGCCTCGTGAAGCGGATGACCCTGAGGTGTCGTCACGGAGGATTTCTCCTCATCCGCCAAGGCCAGAGGGTAACCCTTTGGCCACCCGAAATCCGGAGTATTCGGCTCCTAAGGAGAGCAACAGAAAGAGTCCGGGACTGTCCGGTGCGCGACCAGACGCACTGATGAATCTTCTGGAGCAAGTGGCTATCTCAGAAGTGAATCGTACGCTAATGGGTACGGTGGTTGAGAGGATTTCATCCACCGAAAGCGGGTTGCATGAAGCTTTTATGAGCCTGCTGAGAGGCTTTGAGGTATGCAAAGTAATATATATTTTTTGACGGTACCGCACACGCTAGGTGCGCCCTATGCAGATAGTAGCCCCTGAGACTCTGGTTGCTGTCAAAAAAAGACGGCAAATAGAGGATCATAGTCCCAGGTAATAACCGTCCGGCTAAAGTATATAGTCCGGCTGTCCGAGGACCCCCTAATCCAGGACTCCCTCAATGAGAAATCAATCTGGGCCCTCTCTGGCACCCTGCCGGAGGGGGCCATCATCACCGGAGGCCATGGAGGAGGATCCCGGAGGGGCCATCATCGGCATGAAGGCCAAGGACCAGAGGGAGAACCTCTCCCTATCTAGGGGGGAGGCCATGGAGGAGGAAGCATAAGGGGGAGAACCTCTCCTCCTCTCTCTCGGTGGCGCCGGAGTGCCATCTGGTGGGGAATCATCGCCGCGGTGATCGTCTTCATCAACATCACCATCATCATCACCATCCTCATCTATTTTACGCGGTCCACTCTCCCGCACCCCGCTGTAATCCCTACTTGAACATGGTGCTTTATGCCACATATTATGATCCAACGATGTGTTGCCATCCTATGATGTTTCCAGTAGATATCCTTTGTCTTTGGGTTGATTGATGATCTAGATTGGTACGAGTTGTATGTTTTATTTTGGTGATGTCCTATTGTGCCCTCCGTGTCGTGCAAGCGTGAGGGATTCCTGCTGTAGGGTGTTGCAATACGTTTATGATTAGCTTATAGTGGGTTGCTTGAGTGACAGAAGCATAAAGCCGAGTCAGGGGGTTGTTGCGTATGGGATAAAGGGGACTTGATGCTTTAATGCTATGGTTGGGTTTTACCTTAATGATCTTTAGTAGTTGCGGATGCTTGCTAGAGTTCCAATCATAAGTGCATATGATCCAAGAAGAGAAAGTATGTTAGCTTATGCCTCTCCCTCTTATGAAATTGCAATAGTGATTACCGGTCTTGTTAACAATTGCCTAGGATAATTTCGCACACCGACCCATCATTATTCCACACTTGCTATTTATAATATTTAGTAATATATTCTAACTTAATGATAACAGCACCTACTTTTATGTTTTAGCTCTCCGATATCATGCAAAGTTATCCTCTTCATACCCACAACGTAGTTTTATTTCTCGTTTCTAGTTGGAAGCAAACGTTCAGTGTACGTAGAGTCGTATCAGTGGCAGATAGGACTTGAGAGATTATTGATCTTACCTTTAGCTCCTTGTGGGTTCGACACTCCATACTTATCACTTCCACCTTTGGGAATTGCTACGATGATTCCCTGCACTTGGGGATTATCAAGCTCTTTTCTGGCGCCGTTGCCGGGGAGCAATAGTGTGGGGTTGATATTCTCGTGTGTGCTTGTTTGCTTTCTTCACTAAGTAGATTTTGTTTTTCCTTTTTGTTTCTGTTTAGTTGTGGGTGAAACATACAAAAATATTTTAAGAATGAAAATACAAAAAAATTTACTTGCCTCTCATGCCTAAAAAGTTTTTCAATAAGAGAAGTGATTGGAAGGTTATGCATTGGAGAAGTGAGGGTCGACCTTGACCA
Organism: Triticum aestivum; assembly: GCF_018294505.1. Lineage (NCBI taxonomy): Eukaryota > Viridiplantae > Streptophyta > Magnoliopsida > Poales > Poaceae > Triticum > Triticum aestivum. Next base: position 510,935,328 of record NC_057808.1, read on the forward strand.
CTTGTGTTCATGATCATGGAAACAATTTACTATGTGCAGTACAAAAACAGAAACTTTGGCTGTAGTGCGTGAATTTACATTTTTTACTGGAAAGTCAAATGGGTCTGAAACTTTTTGCACATTACTTCTGTACAATTTTTTTAAATTTTCATATTTCTTAGAATTTTTTTGGAGTTACAGAAGTTTACTAAACTTCCAGATTACTACAGACTCTCATGTTTTTGACAGATTTTGTTTTCTATGTGTTGATCGCTTATTTTGATGAATCTATGGGTAGTATCGGGGGGTATGAACCATGGTGAAGTTGGAATACAGTAGATAAAGTGCTAATATGAAATTGGAATGAGTTTGCAACAGTACCTAAAGGTAGTGATTTGCTTTAGTATACTAACGGATCTCACAAAGTTTTTGTTAAGTTTTTGTGGATGAAGTGTTCGAAGAACGAGGAGTTACTGATGTGAAAAGAATAAAGAGAGGAAAGAGTTCAAGCTTGGGGATGCCCAAGGCACCCCAAGTAAATATTCCAAGGATACTCAAGCATCTAAGCTTGGGGATGCCCCGGTTGGCATCCCATCTTTCTTCTTCAACAATTATCGGTATACCTCGGTTTTTGTTTTGTTCACATGATTTGTGTCCTTTGTGTTCTTCTTTTTCTTTAAGAACCATGCTATTATGATATGTCCCTTCATAAATTTATAGAATTATTCATGTTCTTCACTTATATCTTTTGAGTATGACCTTATAGAATGCTCTTTGTGCTTCACTTAAATCTTTTGAGTATGGTTTTATAGAATGCTTCGTGTGCTTCACTTATATATTTTGAGCTTGGATATTGGTTAGTCTATATTAATTGTAGAATTCTCCATGAACTTCACTTATATCTTTTGGAGTATGAATAATACTATCATCTAAAGCGGGTTTGGAAGAGTGTCAACTCTAGGAATTAGTGATCCCACTATTCCGAATTAGAAGAATTTTGCTTATGTGGAGAGTAGAAAAATTTCTATGCTTGTAGATCATGAAAAGAATGCTTTATGTGATGGTTACATTGTTAAATTCATTCATGATGCTACTGAAAGTTATTATGAGGGAGGAATATATGCTTGTAGGAGTTGCAATAATATCAAGTTTCCTCTCTATGTGCTTAAAGTTTTGAAGTTATACTTGTTTTGCCTTCCTATGCTAGTTGATTCTTGTTCCTATAAATTATGTGTTCACAAAATCCCTAGGCATAGGAAGTCGGCTAGATTCAAATGTGCTAGTAATATTCTTCATGATGCTCTCTTTATGTTTCAATTCTTTTCTTTTATGTGAGCATCATTGAAATCATCATGCCTAGCTAAAAGGCATTAAAGAAAAGCGCTTGTTGGGAGACAACCCAATATTTACCCTTACTGTTTTTGTGTGTTTACATGATTAAGATACTGTAGTAATCATGTTTTATAGCTTTTTGTTTCAATAAAGTGCCAAGTAAGACCTTTGGGAAGACTTGGGTGAGAGTTAATGTGATCTTGCTGTAAAAAACAGAAACTTTGCGCTCACGGGATTAGCTACCATTTTTTACAGAAGAGTGCTTTTGAGTTGATTCTTTTTGCAGAAGATTAATAGACAAATTCCTCACGTCCACCAATTTATATCATAATTTTTGGAGTAGCAGAAGTATGGTTTCTGACAGATTCTGTTTTCATTGCATAGTTTGCTTGTTTTCTAGTTTCTATGGCTTATATTTCTCAATATAAATTGTAGAAATGGTATGGTACAGTAGGCATTGTGTGAGAAAAATTATGAACCTTGTCTTTGACAGTACCAAAGTGAATGGTTTACTCTTTATCATACTAACCTATCTCACGAAGTTCCGTTAAGTTTTGTGTGATTGAAGTTTTCAAGGTTTGAGTGAGATATCGATATGAGGAGAATAAGGAGTGGAAAGACCCTAAGCTTGGGTATTCCCAAGGCACCCCAAGGTAATATTTAAGGAATACTCAAGCGCCTAAGATTGGTGATGCCCCGGAAGGCATCCCCTCTTTCGTCTTCAAAACTATCGGTATACCTTACTCGGAGCTATATTTTTATTCGTCACATGATATGTGTTTTGCTTGGAGCGTATTTTCAATTTTACTTGCTGTTTGAATAAAATCAATGGATCTGAAATCTTGAATGAAAAATAATCCTCCCATGGCTAGTTAATTATTTGACTACTCAGTGTTCTTCACTTATATCTTTTTGGAGTAGTTTGTCATTTACTCACGTGCTTCACATATATCCTATGAGTAAATGGTTGAATGAATTGAATATCATAAATCTGAATTTATATATGTTTCATATGCTTATGCCATGGGGAGTAATGACTTCACACAGAATAAGTATATGTAGTAAACTTATTGAAAGTTAGCAAACGCAGAATTGGTCACTTGAACAATTCATGAAAGAATATTGAAGGAAGAGAGATTTCACATATAAATATACTATCTTGGACATCTTTTGTAATTGTGAGAACTCATTAAATATGACATGCTAAGTTGGACAAGGAAGACAACTTAATGGGTTATGTTTTCCTATATCCGAAACGTTATATTGTCTTGGATCATCCAACATGTTGGGCTTGGCTTTGATAACCCACAAGTATAGGGGATCACAACAGTTTTCGAGGGTAGAGTATTCAACCCAAATTTATTGATTCGACACAAGGGGAGCCAAAGAATATTCTCAAGTATTAGCAGTTGAGTTGTCAATTCAACCACACCTGGATAACTTAGTATCTGCAGCAAAGTATTTAGTAGCAAAGTAATATGGAAGTAACGGTAACGATAGCAAAGTAATATTTTTGGGTTTTGTAGTGATTGTAACAGTAGCAACGGAAAAGTAAATAAGCGAAGAACAATATGTGAAAAGCTCGTAGGCATTGGATCGGTGATGGAGAATTATGCCGGATGCGGTTCATCATGTAACAATCATAACATAGGGTGACACAGAACTAGCTCCAATTCATCAATGTAATGTAGGCATGTATTCCGAATATAGTCATACGTGCTTATGGAAAAGAACTTGCATGACATCTTTTGTCCTACCCTCCCGCGGCAGCGGGGTCCTAGCAGAAACTAAGGGATATTAAGGCCTCCTTTTAATAGAGTACCGGACCAAAGCATTAACACATAGTGAATACATGAACTCCTCAAACTATGGTCATCACCGGGAGTGGTCCCGATTATTGTCACTTCGGGGTTGCCGGATCATAACACATAGTAGGCGACTATAGACTTGCAAGATAGGATCAAGAACTCACATATATTCATGAAAACATAATAGGTTCAGATCTGAAATCATGGCACTCGGGCCCTAGTGACAAGCATTAAGCATAGCAACATCAATCTCAGAACATAGTGGATACTAGGATCAAACCCTAACAAAACTAACTCGATTACATGATAAATCTCATCCAACCCATCACCATCCAGCAAGCCTACGATGGAATTACTCACGCACGGCGGTGAGCGTCATGAAATTGGTGATGGAGGATGGTTGATGATGACGACGGCGACGGATTCCCCTCTCCGGAGCCCCGAACGGACTCCAGATCAGCCCTACCGAGAGAGTTTAGGGCTTGGCGGCGGCTTATCATGAAACGCGATGAATCTTTCTCCCTGATTTTTTTCTCCCCGAACACGAATATATGGAGTTGGAGTTGAGGTCGGTGGAGCGTCAGGGGGCCCACGAGGCAGGGGCGCGCCCCCACCCTCGTGGACAGGGTGTGTGCCCCTGGCCTTGATTCTTTCGCCAATATTTTTTATATTTTCCAAAAATTAGCTCCGTGAAGTTTCAGGTCATTCCGAGAACTTTTGTGTTCTCAGTGCCAGATATTCTCAAATATTCCAGAAAAAATCATATTAAATTGGCAGGGCATTTGGAGAACTTTTATTTTCGGGGTATTTTTATATTGCACGAATAATTCAGAAAACAGACAGAAAATATTATTTTTACTTTATTTCAACTAAATAACAGAAATTAAGGAGAGGGTACAGAAGGTTGTGCCTTCTAGTTTCATCCATCTCATGCTCATCAAAAGGAATCCACTAACAAGGTTGATCATGTCTTGTTAACAAACTCATTTCGAATAACATGAAACCGGAGAAATTTCGAATAACACTATGTTACCTCAACGGGGATATGCACATCCCCAATAATAAGAATATCATATCTCTTTTTGACAGTAGGAAGAGGAAATTCAAAGCCTCCAAAAATAATTGATGGAACTTTTCCAATAGAATTGATACTATGGACTTGAGGTTGTTTCCTCGGAAAGTGTACCGTATGCTCATTGCCATTAACATGAAAAGTGACATTGCCTTTATTGCAATCAATAACAGCCCCTGCAGTATTCAAAAAGGGTCTTCCAAGAATAATAGACATACTATCGTCCTCGGGAATATCAAGAATAACAAAGTCCGTTAAAATAGTAATGTTTGCAACTACAACAGGCACATCCTCACAAATACCGACAGGTATAGCAGTTGAATTATCAGCCATTTGCAAAGATATTTCAGTAGGTGTCAACTTATTCAAGTCAAGTCTATGATATAAAGAGAGAGGCATAACACTAACACTGGCTCCAAGATCACATAAAGCAGTTTTAACATAATTTCTTTTAATGGAGCATGGTATAGTAGGTACTCCTAGATCTCCAAGTTTCTTAGGTATTCCACCCTTAAAAGTATAATTAGCAAGCATGGTGGAAATTTCAGCTTCCGGTATCTTTCTCTTATTAGTAACAATTTCTTTCATGTACTTAGCATAAGGATTCATTTTGAGCATATCAGTTAATCGCATACGCAAGAAGATAGGTCTAATCATTTCAGCAAAGCGCTCAAAATCCTCATCATCCTTTTTCTTGGATGGTTTGGGAGGGAAAGGCATGAGTTTCTGAACCCATGGCTCCCTTTCTTTACCGTGCTTCCTAGCAACAAAGTCTCTCTTATCATAATGTTGATTCTTTGATTGTGGGTTATCAAGATCAACAACAGGTTCAGTTTCTACATCATTATCATTACTAGGTTGAGCATCAACATGAACATCATCATTAGCATTATCACTAGGTTCATGTTCATCACCAGATTGTGTTTCAGCATCATAAATAGAAATATCATTAGGATTCTCAGGTGGTTTAGCAATAGGTTCACTAGAAGCATGCAAAGTCCTATCATTTTTCTTTTTCTTCTTTTTAGAAGGACTAGGTGCATCTATATTATTTCTTTGAGAATCTTGCTCAATTCTCTTAGGGTGGCCTTCAGGATACAAAGGTTCCTGAGTCATTTTACCAGTTCTAGTAGCCACTCTAACAGCATAGTCATTATCCTTATTATTTAATTCATTGAGCAAATCATTTTGAGCTTTAAGTACTTGTTCTACTTGAGTGGTAACCATAGAAGCATGTTTACTAATGAGTTTGAGTTCACCTTTAACTCTAGACATATAATCACCCAAGTGTTCAATCATATAAGCATTTTGTTTTAATTGTCTACCAAAATAAGCATTAAAATCTTCTTGCTTAACCATAAAGTTATCGAACTCATCCAAACATTGGCTAGCAAACTTAGTAGGCGGGATTTCAGCTTTATCATATCTATAGAGAGAATTTACCTTTACTACCTGTGTCGGGTTATCAAGACCATGTGTTTCTTCAATAGGTGATGAATTAAGACCATATATTTCTTCAACATGCGGTAAATTAAGACCATGTATTTCTTCAATAGGAGGTAAATTCTTAACATCTTCAGCTTTTATACCTTTTTCTTTCATAGATTTCTTTGCCTCTTGCATATCTTCAGGACTGAGAAATAGAACACCCCTTTTCTTCGGAGTTGGTTTAGGAATAGGCTCAGGAGTTGGCTCAGGAAGTGTCCAATTATTTTCATTTGTCAACATATTATTCAATAGAATTTCAGCTTCATCCGGTGTTCTTTCCCTGAAAACAGAACCATCACAACTATCCAGGTAATCTCCGGAAGCATCGGTTAGTCCATTATAAAAGATATCAAGTATTTCATTTTTCTTAAGAGGATGATCAGGCAAAGAATTAAGTAATTGGAGAAGCCTCCCCCAAGCTTGTGGGAGACTCTCTTCTTCTTGCACAAAATTATATATATCCCTTAAAGCAGCTTGTTTCTTATGAGCAGGGAAATATTTAGCAGAGAAGTAATAAATCATATCCTGGGGACTACGCACACAACCAGGATCAAGAGAATTAAACCATATCTTAGCATCACCTTTTAATGAGAACGCAAACATTTTAAGGATATAAAAGTAACGAGTTCTCTCATCATTAGTGAACAGGGTGGCTATATCATTTAATTTAGTAAGATGTGCCACAACAGTTTCAGATTCATAGCCATAGAAAGGATCAGATTCAACCAAAGTAATTATATCAGGATCAATAGAGAATTCATAATCCTTATCAGTAACAAAGATAGGTGAAGTAGCATAAGCAGGATCATATTTCATCCTAGCATTCAGAGTTTTTTGTTTCAGCTTAGCTAATAATTTCTTAAGATCACTTCTATCATTGCAAGCAAGAAAGTCTCTTTTAGTTTCTTCATCCATAACATAGCCCTCAGGCACAACATGCAATTCATATTTATTGGGAGAGCCTTCATCATCACTTTCATCAATATTATCAGTTTCAATAATTTCATTCTCTCTAGCCCTAGCAAGTTGTTCATCAAGAAATTCACCAAGTGGCACAGTAGTATCAAGCATAGAAGTAGTTTCATCATAAGTATCATGCATAGCAGAAGTGGTATCATCAATAACATGCGACATATCAGAATTAATAGCAGAAACAGGTTTAGGTGTCGCAAGCTTACTCAAAACAGAAGGTGAATCAAGTGCAGAGCTAGATGGCAGTTCCTTACCTCCCCGGCAAGGGCGCCAGAAAATAGTCTTGATAACCCACAAGTATAGGGGATCGCAACAGTTTTCGAGGGTAGAGTATTCAACCCAAATTTATTGATTCGACACAAGGGGAGCCAAAGAATATTCTCAAGTATTAGCGGTTGAGTTGTCAATTCAACCACACCTGGATAACTTAGTATCTGCAGTAAAGTATTTAGTAGAAAAGTAATATGGAAGTAACGGTAACGATAGCAAAGTAATATTTTTGGGTTTTGTAGTGATTGTAACAGTAGCAACGGAAAAGTAAATAAGCGAAGAACAATATGTGAAAAGCTCGTAGGCATTGGATCGGTGATGGAGAATTATGCCGGATGCGGTTCATCATGTAACAATCATAACATAGGGTGGCACAGAACTAGCTCCAATTCATCAATGTAATGTAGGCATGTATTCCGAATATAGTCATACGTGCTTATGGAAAAGAACTTGCATGACATCTTTTGTCCTACCCTCCCGTGGCAGCGGGGTCCTAGCGGAAACTAAGGGATATTAAGGCCTCCTTTTAATAGAGTACCGGACCAAAGCATTAACACATAGTGAATACATGAACTCCTCAAACTATGGTCATCACCGGGAGTGGTCCCGATTATTGTCACTTCGGGGTTGCCGGATCATAACACATAGTAGGCGACTATAGACTTGCAAGATAGGATCAAGAACTCACATATATTCATGAAAACATAATAGGTTCAGATCTGAAATCATGGCACTCGGGCCCTAGTGACAAGCATTAAGCATAGCAAAGCCATAGCAACATCAATCTCAGAACATAGTGGATACTAGGGACCAAACCCTAACAAAACTAACTCGATTACATGATAAATCTCATCCAACCCATCACCGTCCAGCAAGCCTACAATGGAATTACTCACGCACGGCGGTGAGCATCATGAAATTGGTGATGGAGGATGGTTGATGATGATGACGGCGACGGATTCCCCTCTCCGGAGCCCCGAACGGACTCCAGATCAGCCCTCCCGAGAGATTTTAGGGCTTGGCGGCGGCTCCATATCGTAAAACACGACGAATCTTTCACCCTGATTTTTTTCTCCCTGAACACGAATATATGGAGTTGGAGTTGAGGTCGGTGGAGCGTCAGGGGGCCCACGAGGCAGGGGGCGCGCCCCCACCCTCGTGGACAGGGTGTGTGCCCCTAGCCTTGATTCTTTCGCCAATATTTTTTATATTTTCCAAAAATTAGCTCCGTGAAGTTTCAGGTCATTCCGAGAACTTTTGTTTCTGCACATAAATAACATCATGGAAAGTCTGCTGAAAACATCGTCAGTCCAGGTTAGTTCCATTCAAATCATGCAAGTTAGAGTCCAAAACAAGGGCAAAAGTGTTTGTAAAAGTAGATACACGGAGACGTATCAGGCTTTCCCTCTCATGCTAGCCAAATTCTTTGCACCAAGTAGAAATTCTACTTGTGCTTCCAAACATCCCTTAAACCAGTTTTTCCATGAGAGTCCACCATACCTACCTATGGATTGAGTAAGATCCTTCAAGTAAGTTGTCACCGGTGCATGCAATAAAAATTTCTCTCTAAATATGTATGATCTTTTAGTGCGAAGAAAATAAGCTTTATACGAACTTGTGATAGGGAAGAAATAAAAGCGACGGACTGCATAATAAAGGTCTTTATCACAAGAGGCAATATGAAGTGACTTCTTTTGCAGTAAGATTTTGTGCATCCAACCATAAAAGCGCATGACAACCTCTGCTTCCCTCTGCGAAGGGCCTATCTTTTACTTTTATCTTCTACCCTTATACAAGAGTCATGGTGATCATAACCTTTCCTTTTTACACTTTTTCCTTTGGCAAGCACTTTATGTTGGAGCGATCCTGATATATATGTCCACTTGGATGTAGGTTTTCATAAATTATTATTGTTGACATTACCCTTGAGGTAAAAGGTTGGGAGGCGAAACTATAAGCCCCTATCTTTCTTTGTGTCCGATTAAAACTTTGAACCCATAAATATCACATGAGTGTTAGCAATTGTGAAAGATTAAATGATAGTTGAGTATGTGGAGTTTGCTGAATCAAAGCTCTTACATAGACCCTTCCCAAAAATAAGATGAATTGCAATTGTTTGATGACTAAGAGCACTGTTTGTTAGTTTTCAAGAAAGTTTATGATCTATACTTTAACGTGTGAATAGCTTGTTACTTGATCATGAAAAGTTCTATGAGATGAGCTACTGTTATGACATATAATGATACTAGAAAAGGTGATTTAAATTATTCTTTTATCATTTACCTACTCGAGGACGAGCAGGAATTAAGCTTGGGGATGCTGATACGTCTCCAACGTATCTATAATTTATGAAGTATTCATGCTATTATATTATCCATCTTAGATGTTTTATATGCATTTATATGATATTTTATATGATTTTTGGGACTAACCTATTAACCTAGAGCCCAGTGCCAGTTTCTATTTTTTCCTTGTTTTTGAGTATCGCAGAAAAGGAATACCAAACGGAGTCCAATTGACGTGCCAATTTTCGATGATTTTTTATGGACCAAAAGAAGCCCCGGGAGTAAAAGAGTTGGGCCAGAAGAGTCCCGAGCTGTCCACGAGGGTGGGGGGCCCGCCCACCCCCCTGGGCGTGGGCCCCTATCTCGTGGATGACCCGGAGACCCCCCTGACATGAGACCTACGCCAAAAATTCCTATAAATACAGAAACCTCCAGAAAATAACCTAGATCGGAAGTTCCGCCGCCGCAGCCTCTGTAGCCACGAGAAATCAATCTAGTCCCTCTCTGGTACCCTGCCGGAGGGGTGATACGTCTCCAACGTATCTATAATTTTTTATTGTTCCATGCTATTATATATTCTGTTTTGGATGTTTAATGGGCTTATTTATACACTTCTATATTATTTTTGGGACTAACCTATTAACCGGAGGCCCATCCCAAATTGCTGTTTTCTTGCCTATTTCAGTGTTTTGAAGAAAAGGAATATCAAACGGAGTCCAAACGGAATGAAACCTTTGGGAGAGTTATTTGTGGAACGGAAGCAATCCAGGAGACTTGGAGTAGACGTCAGGGAAGCTTCGAGGTGGCCACGAGGCAGGGAGGCGCGCCTGCCCCCTGGGCGCGCCCCACCCTCATGGGCCCCTCGTGGCTCCCCTGCCCGACTTCTTTCGCCTATATATTTCCATATACCCTAAAAACATCAGGGAACAGAATAGATCGGGAGTTCCGCCACCGCAATCCTCTGTAGCCACCAAAAACCAATTGGGACCCTGTTCCGGCACCCTGCCGGAGGGGGGATCCCTCACCGGTGGCCATCTTCATCATCCCGGTGCTCTCCATGACGAGGAGGGAGTAGTTCACCCTCGGGGCTGAGGGTATGTACCAGTAGCTATGTGTTTGATCTCTCTCTCGTGTTCTTGAGGTGGTACGATCTTGATGTATCACGAGCTTTTCTATTATAGTTGGATCTTATGATGTTTCTCCCCCTCTACTCTCTTGTAATGGATTGAGTTTTCCCTTTGAAGTTATCTTATCGGATTGAGTCTTTAAGGATTTGAGAACACTTGATGTATGTCTTGCATGTGCTTATCTGTGGTGACAATGGGATATTCACGTGATTTACTTGATGTATGTTTTGGTGATCAACTTGCGGGTTCACCTTGTGAACTTATGCATAGGGGTTGGCACACGTTATCGTCTTGACTGTTCGGTAGAAACTTTGGGGCACTCTTTGAAGTACTTTGTGTTGGTTTGAATAGATGAATCTGAGATAGTGTGATGCATATCGTATAATCATACCCACGGATACTTGAGGTGACATTGGAGTATCTAGGTGACATTAGGGTTTTGGTTCATTTGTGTCTTAAGGTGTTATTCTAGTATGAACTCTTGAATAGATCGGTCAGAAAGAATAACTTTGAGGTGGTTTCGTACCCTACCATAATCTCTTCATTTGTTGTCCTCTATTAGTGACTTTGGAGTGACTCTTTGTTGCATGTTGAGGGATATTTATATGATCCAATTATGTTATTATTGTTGAGAAAACTTGCACTAGTGAAAGTATGAACCCTAGGCCTTGTTTCCTAGCGTTGCAATACCGTTTACGCTCACTTTTATCATTAGTTACCTTGCTGTTTTTATATTTTCGGATTACAAAAACCTATATCTACCATCCATATTGCACTTGTATCACCATCTCTTCGCCGAACTAGTGCACCTATAAAATTTACCATTGTATTGGGTGTGTTGGGGACACAAGAGACTCTTTGTTATTTGGTTGCAGGGTTGTTTGAGAGAGACCATCTTCATCCTACCCCCCAGGGTGCGCCCCCCTGCCTCGTGGGCCCCCTGTTGGCCCTTCGGTGCCCATCTTCTGCTATATGAAGTCTTTCGTCCGAAGAAAAATCATAAGCAAGCTTTCGGGACGAGACTCCGCCGCCACGAGGCGGAACCTTGGCGGAACCAATCTAGGGCTCCGGCAGAGCTGTTCTGCCGGGGACACTTCCCTCCGGGGGGGGGGGGGATCATCACCAACGCTCCTCTCATCGGGAGAGGGCAATCTCCATCAACATCTCCTCTCAAACCCTATTTCATCTCTTGTATCCAATTCTTGTCTCATAGTCTGGGATTGGTACCTGTAGGTTGCTAGTAGTGTTGATTACTCCTTGTAGTTGATGCTAGTTGGTTTATTTGGTGGAAGATCATATGTTCAGATCTTTATGCATATTAATACTCCTCTGATTATGAACATGAATATGCTTTGTGAGTAGTTACGTTTGTTCCTGAGGACATGGGAGAAGTCTTGCTATTAGTAGTCATGTGAATTTGGTATTCGTTCGATATTTTGATGAGATGTATGTTGTCTATCCTCTAGTGGTGTTATGTGAACGTCGACTACATGACACTTCACCATTATTTGGGCCTAGAGGAAGGCATTGGGAAGTAATAAGTAGATGATGGGTTGCTAGAGTGACAGAAGCTTAAACCCTAGTTTATGCGTTGCTTCGTAAGGGGCTGATTTAGATCCATATGTTTCATGCTATGGTTAGGTTTACCTTAATACTTTTGCTGTAGTTGCGGATGCTTGCAATAGAGGTTAATCATAAGTGGGATGCTTGTCCAAGTAAGGGCAGCACCCAAGCACCGGTCCACCCACATATCAAATTATCAAAGTACCGAACGCGAATCATATGAACGTGATGAAAACTAGCTTGACGATAATTCCCATGTGTCCTCGGGAGTGCTTTTCTCTATATAAGAGTTTGTCCAGGCTTGTCCTTTGCTACAAAAAGGATTGGGCCACCTTGCTGCACTTTATTTACTTTTGTTACTTGTTGCTCGTTACAATTTATCTTATCACAAAACTATCTGTTACCTATTATTTCAGTGCTTGCAGAGAATACCTTGCTGAAAACCGCTCCTCGTTGGGTTCGACACTCTTACTTATCGAAAGGACTACGATAGATCCCCTATACTTGTGGGTCATCAAGACTCTTTTCTGGCGCCGTTGCCGGGGAATGAAGCGCCTTTGGTAGGTGGAATTTGGTAAGGAAAGAATTTATATAGTGTGCTGAAATTTACTGTCACTTGTTACTATGGAAAGTAATCCTCTGAGGGGCTTGTTCGGGGTATCTTCACCCCGACCAGAAGATGAAAAAGTTTACTTTGAAATTCCTTCGGGTATGTTAGAAAAACTGCTAGCTAATCCTTTTGCAGGAGATGGAACAAAGCATCCTGATGAGCACCTAATATATGTGGATGAAGTTTGTGGATTATTTAAGCTTGCAGGTGTGCCCGGTGATGTTATTAAGAAGAAGGTCTTCCCTTTATCTTTGAAGGGAGATGCATTGACATGGTATAGGCTATGTGATGATATGAGATCATGGAACTACAAACGATTGAAATTGAAATTTCATCAAAAAATTTATCCTATGCATCTTGTTCATCGTGATCGCAATTATATATATAATTTCTGGCCTCGCGAAGGAGAAAGCATCGCTCAAGCTTGGGGGAGGCTTAAATCAATGTTATATTCATGCCCCAATCATGAGCTCCCAAGAGAAATAATTATTCAAAGTTTTTATGCTCGGCTTTCTGATAACAATCGCACCATGCTCGATACTTCTTGTGCTGGCTCTTTTATGATGAAAACTATTGAATTCAAATGGGATTTATTGGAAAGAATTAAACGCAACTCTGAAGATTGTGATCTCGACGAAGGTAAGGAGTCAGGTATGACACCTAAGTTTGATTGTGTTAAATCTTTTATGGATACCGATGTTTTCCGTAAATTTAGCACTAAATATGGACTTGACTCTAAGATAGTAGCCTCTTTATGTGAATCTTTTGCTGCTCATATTGATCTCCCTAAGGAGAAGTGGTTTAAATATCATCCTCCCATAGAAGTAAAAGTAGCTGCACCTATTAAAGTTGAAGAAAAGACTATCACTTATAATGATCCTATTGTTCCTACTTCTTATGTTGAGAAACCACCTTTCCCTGTTAGGATAAAGGATCATGCTAAAGCTTGAACTGTGGTTCGTAAAAGCAATATTAGAACTTATACGCCTCCTGAGCAAATTAAAGTTGAACCTAATATTGCTATTGTTAAAGATCTCTTGTCTGATAATATTGATGGGCATGTTATTCATTTCCGTGATGAAAATGCTAGAATTGCCAAACCTTGCGCTAAAGATAAACATAGACATGTGGTAGGCATGCCTGTTATTTCTGTTAAAATAGGAGATCATTGTTATCATGGCTTATGTGATATGGGTGCTAGTGCTAGTGCAATACCTATTGACTTATACAAAGAAATTAAGCATGATATTGCACCTACTGAGTTAGAAGATATTGATGTCACAATTAAACTTGCCAATAGAGACACTACATCACCAATGGGAATTGTTAGAGATGTTGAAGTCTTGTGTGGGAAAACTAAATATCCTGCTGATTTTCTTGTTCTTGGTTCCCCAGATAGCTTTTGTCCCATTATTTTTGGTAGACCCTTTATGAACACTGTTAATGCTAGGATAGACCGCGAAAAGTATGTTGTTACTATTGGTCTAGGTGATATGTCTCATGAGTTCAACTTTTCTAAATTTCGTAGACAACACCGTGAAGAGGAATTACCTAGTAAGGATGAAATTATTGGTCTTGCTTCTATTGCCGTACCTCCTAGTGATCCTTTAGAACAATATTTGCTAGACCATGAAAATGATATGTTTATGAATGAAAGAAGGGAAATAGATGAAGTATTCTTTAAACAGGAACCCATCCTGAAACACAATTTGCCTGTTGAAATCCTAGGGGATCCTCCTCCACCCAAGGGTGATCCCGTGTTTGAGCTTAAACCGTTGCCTGATACTCTTAAATATGCTTATCTTGATGAAAAGAAGATATATCCTGTTATTATTAGTGCTAACCTTTCAGAGCATGAAGAAGAGAGATTATTGAAAACTCTGAAGAAGCACCGTGCTGCTATTGGATATACTCTTGATGATCTTAAGGGCATTTGTCCCACTATGCCAACACAAAATAAATTTGGAGAAAGATGCCAAACTAGTTCGTGATCATCAACGACGGCTGAATCCTAAAATGAAAGAAGTGGTAAGAAAGGAAATACTAAAGCTCCTTGAGGCAGGTATAATTTATTCCGTTGCTGATAGTCAATGGGTAAGTCATGTCCATTGTGTCCCTAAAAAGGGAGGTATTACTGTCGTTCCTAATGATAAAGATGAATTGATCCCGCAAAGAATTATTACAGGTTATAGGATGGTAATTGATTTCCGCAAATTAAATAAAGCTACTAAAAAGGATCATTACCCCTTACCTTTTATCGATCAAATGCTAGAAAGATTATCCAAACATACACATTTTTGCTTTCTAGATGGTTATTCTGGTTTCTCTCAAATACCTGTGTCAGTCGATGATCAATCAAAGACCACTTTTACTTGCCCTTTTGGTACTTTTGCTTATAGACGTATGCCTTTTGGTTTATGTAATGCACCTGCTACCTTTCAAAGATGCATGATGGCTATATTCTCTAACTTTTGTGAAAAGAATTGTGAGGTTTTCATGGACGATTTCTCCATTTATGGATCCTCTTTCGATGATTGCTTGAGCAACCTTGATGGAGTTTTGCAGAGATGTGAAGAAACTAATCTTGTCTTGAATTGGGAAAGGTGCCACTTTATGGTTAATGAAGGTATTGTCTTGGGGCATAAAGTTTCTGAAAGAGGTATTGAGGTTGATAAAGCCAAGGTTGATGCTATTGAAAAGATGCCATGTCCCAAGGACATCAAAGGTATAAGAAGCTTCCTTGGTCACGCCTGTTTTTATAGGAGGTTCATTAAGGACTTCTCAAAAATTTCTCGGCCTCTGACTAATCTATTACAAAAAGATATACCATTTGTCTTTGATGATGATTGTGTAGAAGCATTTGAAATACTTAAGAAAGCATTGATCTCTGCACCTATTGTTCAGCCACCTGATTGGAATTTACCTTTTGAAATTATGTGTGATGCTAGTGATTATGTTGTAGGTGCTGTTCTAGGGCAAAGAGTTGATAAGAAATTAAATGTTATTCAATATGCTAGTAAAACTCTAGACAATGCCCAGAGAAATTATGCCACTACTGAAAAAGAATTCTTAGCAGTTGTATTTGCTTGTGATAAGTTCATACCTTATATTGTTGATTCTAAAGTAACTATTCACACGGATCATGCTGCTATTAAATATCTTATGGAAAAGAAAGATGCTAAACCTAGACTTATTAGATGGGTTCTCTTGCTACAAGAATTTGATTTGCATATTATTGATAGAAAGGGAGCTGAGAACCCCGTTGCAGACAACTTGTCTAGGTTAGAAAATGTTCTTGATGACCCACTACCTATTGATGATAGCTTTCCTGATGAACAACTGAATGTCATAAATGCTTCTCGTACTGCTCCATGGTATGCTGATTATGCTAATTATATTGTTGCTAAATTTATACCACCTAGTATCACATACCAGCAAAAGAAAAAGTTTTTCTATGACTTGAGACATTACTTCTGGGATGACCCACATCTTTATAAAGAAGGAGTAGATGGTGTTATTAGACGTTGTGTACCTGAGCATGAACAGGAACAGATCCTACGCAAGTGTCACTCCGAAGCTTATGGAGGACACCGCACTGGAGATAGAACTGCACATAAGGTATTGCAATCCGGTTTTTATTGGCCTACTCTCTTCAAGGATGCCCGTAAGTTTGTCTTGTCTTGTGATGAATGTCAAAGAATTGGTAATATTAGTAGACGTCAACAAATGCCTATGAACTATTCACTTGTTATTGAACCATTTGATGTTTGGGGCTTTGATTATATGGGACCTTTTCCTGCCTCCAATGGATATACACATATTTTAGTTGTTGTTGATTACGTTACTAAGTGGGTAGAAGCTATTCCAACTAGTAGTGCTGATCATAACACTTCTATTAAAATGCTTAAAGAAGTTATTTTTCCGAGGTTTGGAGTCCCTAGATATTTAATGACTGATGGTGGTTCACATATTATTCATGGTGTTTTTCGTAAAATGCTTGCTAAGTATGATGTTAATCATAGAATTGCATCTCCGTATCACCCACAGTCTAGTGGTCAAGTAGAATTGAGTAATAGAGAACTCAAATTAATTTTGCAAAAGACTGTTAATAGATCTAGAAAGAATTGGTCCAAGAAATTTGATGATGCATTACGGGCCTATAGAACTGCATATAAAAATCCTATGGGTATGTCTCCATATAAAATGGTTTATGGAAAAGCATGTCACTTACCTCTCGAACTAGAACATAAGGCTTATTGGGCTATTAAAGAGCTCAACTATGATTTCAAACTTGCCGGTGAGAAGAGGTTATTTGACACTAGCTCACTTGATGAATGGAGAACCCAAGCCTACGAAAATGCCAAATTGTTTAAAGAAAAAGTTAAAAGATGGCATGACAAAAGGATACAAAAGCGTGAGTTTAATGTAGGTGATTATGTATTGCTATACAACTCTCGTTTAAGATTTTTTGCAGGGAAACTTCTCTCTAAATGGGAAGGTCCTTACGTTATCGAGGAGGTCTATCGTTCCAGTGCCATAAAAATCAACAACTTCGAAGGCACAAATCTGAAGGTGGTGAACGGTCAAAGAATCAAACATTATATATCAGGCAATCCTATAAATGTTGAAACTAATGTTATTGAAACCGTAACACCGGAGGAATACATAAGAGACACTTTCCAGAACATTTCAGACTCCAAAAAGGAATAGGTATGTGGTACGGTAAGTAAACCGACTCCAAAACAGTTCTAATGGCAATTCTTCTCCGTTTTGGAATATTTAGAAAAATAGAAAAATAAGAAGCAGTCCGGGAAGGACACGAGGGCTCCACGAGGGTGGAGGGCGCGCCCTACCCCCTGGGCGCGCCCCCTGCCTCGTGGGCACCTCGTGCGCTCTCCGGACTCCGTTATCTTGCACGTTACGTATTTTGGTCGGTAAAAATTCATTACATAATCTCCCGAAGGTTTTGACCACCGTATCACGCAATTATCCTCTGTTCTTGTTTCGAGCTGTTTTCTGTCAGGGTTGTCAAGGCCGGGCATCATGTCGTCCCCCTCCTCCAACAATAGTGACAACGATGCTTGGCTAATGAAGATAGAGTTGAAGAGGGAAGAACCCATGGAGATCAACAAGGATGAAGGGATCAAGAAGGCCACCGAGGACCAAGTTCCGGCAACAGAAGACATCCTTCAACTTGATCACAATCTTCTTACCCCAACTGAGATCGAAGCTTTCAAGATGATTGAGTTAGCTCGTATACAAAACAAGTATCTCACACGTGAAAATATTTTGTTGAAGGAGAATATCGTTGCACTCAAGGGCATTATCCGCAAGCTGGAGGACCTCTTACACTCGATGTGCGACTATCCATCATCACCTCCACCTTCTTCACCAGCAAAGGAGACATAATCACATGGGTACGGGCACTCCCCTTGGCAACTGCCAAGCTTGGGGGAGGTGCCCCGGTATCGTATCACCATCACACTCCTATCTTTACTGTTTTTCTTAGTTCGATCCTATTAGTAGTATCTTGATCTAGTAGAATAAAGTTTTGGTATGATCTAGTTTTGAGTTTTGCTTTATGATCTCTCTATGTAATCGAGTCCGTGAGCTATATAATAAATATTAGTGTTGAGTCAAGGGATTGATTATCTTGCTATGATCTTGAGTGAATAAAAGAAAAGAGAAAAGAATAAAAAGAAATAAAGAGATCATATTGAACTTATGAAGAGTAATGACTTCACATAGAAAGAGTATGATGATTAAAAATTGTTGAGAGTTGACAAACATAGCTTTGGTCATCGTTGCAATTAATGGGAAGTAATAAAGAAAGAGAGGTTTCACATATAAATATACTATCTTGGACATCTTTTATGATTGGGAGCACTCATTAAAATATGACATGCTAAAGAGTTGATGTTGGACAAGGAAGACAACATAATGGGTTATGTTTTCTTATATCTGAGATAAAGTATATTGTCATGGATCATCCAACATGTTGAGCTTGCCTTTCCCCCTCATGCTAGCCAAATTCTTTGCACCAAGTAGAGATACTACTTGTGCTTCCGAATACCCTTAAACCAGTTTTGCCATAAGAGTCCACCATACCTACCTATGGATTGAGTAAGATCCTTCAAGTAAGTTGTCATCGGTGCAAGCAATAAAAATTGCTCTCTAAATATGTATGATTGATTGGTGTGGAGGAAATAAGCTTTATACAATCTCGGGATGTGGAAGAAATAAAAGCGACGGACTGCATAATAAAGGTCCATATCACAAGTGGCAATATAAAGTGACGTTCTTTCGCATTAAGATTTTGTGCATCCAACCTTGAAAGCGCATGGCAACCTCTGCTTCCCTCTGCGAAGGGCCTATCTATTATTATTATCTTCTACCTTATGCAAGAGTCATGGTGATCTTCACCTTTCCTTTATACATTTTATCCTTTGGCAAGCAGATGATGTTGGAAAGATCTTGATATATATATATATATATATATATATATATATATATATATCTAATTGGATGTAATTTAGCATGAGTTATTATTGTTGACATTACCCTTGAGGTAAATGGTTGGGAGGCGAAACCATAAGTCCCTATCTTTCTCTGTGTCCGATTAAAACTCCGTAACCACAAGTATTGCGTGAGTGTTAGCAATTATGAAAGACTAAATGATAGTTGAGTATGTGGACTTGCTAGAAAGCTCTGCATAGACTCTTTCTGATGTTATGATAAATTGCAATTGCTTCAATGACTGAGATTATAGTTTGTTAGTTCTCAATAAAGTTTCTGATTCATACTTTGCATTTTGAATAGATTATTACTTGAGCATAAGAAATCATATGACAATATCCATTTATGTTGCTGTTATGAGAATAATCATGATGCCCTCATGTTCGTATTTTATTTTATCGACACCTCTACCTCTAAACATGTGGACATATTTATCGTTATCGGCTTCCGCTTGAGGACAAGCGAGGTCTAAGCTTGGGGGACTTCATACGTCCATTTTGCATCCTGCTTTTATATCAATATTTATTGCATTATGGGCTGTTATTACACATTATGTCACAATACTTATGCCTATTCTCTCTTATTTTACAAGGTTTACATAAGGAGGGAGAATGCTGGCAGTTGGAATTCCGGGCTGGAAAAGGAGCAAATATTAGAGACCAATTCTGCACAAATCCAAAAGTCTTGACACTCCACGAAAGTTATTTTTGGAAATAATAAAAAATATTGAGCGGAAGAAATACGTCAGGGGGCCTCCACCTGTCCACGAGGGTGGGGGGCGCGCCCTACCCCCCTGGGCGCGCCCCCTGCCTCGTGGGCCCCCTGTTGGCCCTCCGGTGCCCATCTTCTGCTATATGAAGTCTTTCGTCCGAAGAAAAATCATAAGCAAGCTTTCGGGACGAGACTCCGCCACCACGAGGCGGAACCTTGGTGGAACCAATCTAGGGCTCCGGCAGAGCTGTTCTGCCAGGGACACTTCCCTCCAGGAGGGGGAAATCATCACCAACGCTCCTCTCATCGGGAGAGGGCAATCTCCATCAACATCTTCACCAGCACCATCTCCTCTCAAAACCCTAGTTCATCTCTTGTATCCAATTCTTGTCTCATAGTCTGGGATTGGTACCTGTAGGTTGCTAGTAGTGTTGACTACTCCTTGTAGTTGATGCTAGTTGGTTTATTTGGTCGAAGATCATATGTTTAGATCCCTTATGCATATTAATACTCCTCTGATTATGAACATGAATATGCCTTGTGAGTAGTTACGTTTGTTCCTGAGGACATGGGAGAAGTCTTGCTATTAGTAGTCATGTGAATTTGGTATTCGTTCGATATTTTGATGAGATGTATGTTGTCTATCCTCTAGTGGTGTTATGTGAACGTCGACTACATGACACTTCACCATTATTTGGGCCTAGAGGAAGGCATTGGTAAGTAATAAGTAGATGATGGGTTGCTAGAGTGACAGAAGCTTAAACCCTAGTTTATGCGTTGCTTCGTAAGGGGCTAATTTGGATCCATATGTTTCATGCTATGGTTAGGTTTACCTTAATACTTTTGTTGTAGTTGCGGATGCTTGCAATAGAGGTTAATCATAAGTGGGATGCTTGTCCAAGTAAGGGCAGCACCCAAGCACCTGTCCACCCACATATCAAATTATCAAAGTACCGAACGCGAATCATATGAACGTGATGAAAACTAGCTTGACGATAATTCCCATGTGTCCTCGGGAGCGCTTTTCTCTATATAAGAGTTTGTCCAGGCTTGTCCTTTGCTACAAAAAGGATTGGGCCACCTTGCTGCACTTTATTTACTTTTGTTACTTGTTGCTCCTTACAATTTATCTTATCACAAAACTATTTTTTACCTATTATTTCAGTGCTTGCAGAGAATACCTTGCTGAAAACCGCTTATCATTTCCTTCTGCTTCTCGTTGGGTTCGACACTCTTACTTATCGAAAGGACTACGATAGATCCCCTATACTTGTCGGTCATCAGTCAACTGTGCTGACTGGGCAGCCCCAGCCACTGACATGGGGGCCCCACCGCATATTAGGTTAATTAAAACTTAATTAGTTTAGTCATTTGCCTATGACAGGTGGGGTCTAGTAGCTAATTAACCGAGATTAGTTAGTTTAATACACTGTTGGACTAACAGAGGTTGACATGTGGGTCCCACTGGACCCATAGGCCTGGTTTGACCTGGTCAGCCGCCCTGCTGACTGCTGATGTCACTGTGACGTCATGCTGACGCAATAAACCCTTATGTTATTATTTAATTCCAGAAAATGTTTAAACCTTTAGAATTCATAAGTAATTAAACCATAACTCCGATGGAAATGTTTTCTACATGAAAGTTGCTCAGAAAAACGTGACGAATTCGAATGCGTGGTCCGTTCATCCGCCAACACATCCCTAGAATAGCGAACATCGAACCTTACCCTTCCGGTTCGTCTGTCCAAAAATGCCAAACTTTGGGAAAGCATTCCCGGATGTTATCCCCTTCGCCAGTAACGTGTAGCCCCATGTTAGAACGACGTCTAGCTCTGCCGGTTCTCCTGTTTTTCGGTGCACTTGCTTGCTCTGTATTTATT
Organism: Triticum aestivum; assembly: GCF_018294505.1. Classification (NCBI taxonomy): domain Eukaryota; kingdom Viridiplantae; phylum Streptophyta; class Magnoliopsida; order Poales; family Poaceae; genus Triticum; species Triticum aestivum. The sequence goes on from NC_057808.1 coordinate 510,956,941, forward strand.
GTTTCTCCCCCTCTTTCTCTTCGGTAGACCCCGTGACGGCTAATGCCGATGCCGCTGTGATCGAACTTACGTCACGACGACCCCTCCTTCTTGTCTGAGCAACCAGGCAAGCCCCCCTTTGATCATCCCGATATCGCCCATCCCATTCTCTCATGCTTGCATTAGATTTTGCTACTGTAATTGATTGCTCCTATTCTGATGCATAGCCTGCTTTTGTAACTTGCTTATTGTTACCTACCTGCTTATCCTAAACTGCTTAGTATAGGTTGGTTAGTGATCCATCAGTGACCCCCACCTTGTCCTTGTTGCCCCTGCTTCATCATTGAAGACCCGATCAACAGGATCGAAGACCAGGCCCCGGCACCACACATCACTTTCCCCTTAGTTGTTCGACACTACTGGGTTACTATCGAGTGCCGAGGGTGAGACCTCTACAGCACTTCTGATGTTAACCCTGTAGTGTAGCTATTCGATCGTGGTCATCAAGGGTGATTCTGCCTTAACCACTTCCGATACGACTCTGTCGTGCAACCCCTCAAGTGTGAACCTCGTGGGTGGTTCCTCTTACGTTCACCTTGATGATTACATCGAGTGGAATTCACCGGGGGTGATTCCTCGGGTTTTCCCCTTGATGTTTGGACACCCAGATACTTGGACCTTACAACTGTTACTTCGAAAGGCAGGTCGACCCTGAGGGGTACCCGCGAGTGATGTGGAGACAGGTTGACCTGGAGGGTGCCCGCGAGATAATTACGAGGCGTGGCCGGGCATTCCTAGCCCTTGCCGCAAGTCCTCGAGACATGGCAATAGGGTCACATCTTTCGTGAGTCTCTGCTTGTTACCGCGTGCTCCTAATCCACTACAATTTGGATATTTGATCCGAGGGTCTCTGGCCTAATAGCACTAACCATCACGTGGGCATAGTATGGGCATTCTTCATCGTATGCATCAGCCGAAGCTTATTAGACGTCAGCGACTAAGTGGCGCGCGCTGGGTTGGACTGGTAAGCTCCTGCCTTTTTTAAGGAGGTAGCTAGGTCTACTCACCGGCCACGTTCGCAACGTGCAGGAGTTCCCGGGGCAATGGCCCATGACCCCTGGGGGCATAGGTTTAGTCCTGCGTGCTTGACCTCTCTATTAAGCCTAGGTCGGGTTGCGGCGTATTGTTTGGCCGAGGCCGGGCATGACCCAGGAAAGTGTGTCCGGCCGGAGTTAATCGAGCGTGGTGGGTAAGTTGGTGCACCCCTGTAGGGAAGAAAACATCTATCGATAACCTGTCCTATGGTAACGGACACTTGGAGTTGTATCCCGATCGATACAACTAGAACTGGATACTTGAGATGAGACATGGATATGAGAACTAGATAGTATGGCTCTGGGATTGCTTTCTCGCAGGGAGTCGAGAAAGGATCTCTGGCCGAGGTTGATAACACTACTACTACTTTACTTTATGCTACTCTACTCCCTCCTGTTGCTGCAAGATGGTGGTTTCCAGGAGATGCTAGTCTTCGATAGGACTAGGTTCTCCCCTCTATTCTGGCATTTCTGCAGCCCAGTCCACATATACAGCCTTCCTTTGATAATGTTACATATGTAGTGTAGATCCTTGCTTGCGAGTACTTTGGATGAGTACTCACGGTTGCTTTGCTCCCCCTTTTCCCCCTTTCTTCTCCTTTCCGGTTGATGCAACCAGATGTCGGAGCCAGATGCCACCGTCGATGCCTACTACTACGTGGAGACCGCCGACGACCAGGAGTAGTTAGGAGGCTCCCAGGCAGGAGGCCTTGCCTTTTCGATCGATGTTGCTTTTGTGCTAGCTTTCTTAAGGCAAACTTGTCTAACTCATGTCTGTACTTAGATATTGTTGCTTCCGCTGACTCTTGTGTATTCGAGCTTATGTATTTGAGCCCTTGAGGCCCCTGGCTTGTAATATAAAGCTTGTATTATTTTAATTTGTGTCTAGAGTTATGTTGTGATATCTTCCCGTGAGTCCTTGATCTTGATCGTACACATTTGCTGTATGATTAGTGTACGATTGAATCGAGGGCGTCATAAGTTGGTATCAGAGCCGACTGCCTGTAGGTAGCCCCCCTTCTAACTCCTTGGCCGAAGTTGAGTCTAGTCATCCAAAACTGTTTTACTAACTTGGCTGTGTGGCTTACGGGCCCACGTCGCCGATGGGTGGTACTAGGATCTTTTATTCCTCGTCTATACTCTGGGATTCTGATCTCTCTTCTATTCAGGTTAAACATTTTACTAACTCCGACATTAGGTTCTCGTACCCACTTCCTCCCGGAGAGCCCTGGCGTTACCGATGACCGCCTGCTTCGCCAGAAGATTCTGCGGATACTCCTCGATGTTTCTCAAGACTCTGTGCCCACTGCCTTACAGTTCCTGACCACAGGTAATCCTCGTGAATAACCTCCTTGCCGCTTGTACCTTCATCCCCAGTTCCTCATGTTGTTACAAGATACCCCTAGGACTCTTCGTTGTTCCGAGAATCCTTGTGCCTTGTGCTTTGCAGCTTCTTTTGCACTAAGGATAATTCACTTAACCGGGGTCCGCTCATCCCCAGTTGTTCATATGCTTTTCAAAATACTTGCAAAATACTATCCAATCTTCCGAGAATCCTCTTCAAACTATTGCTCTACAAATACTTGTCTGCTTGCTTTATGGATGCTTTCCATATGTCACTACAAAAAAATACACTTCCGTGATGATACGTGTTTGTCATAGTAGGTCGCGTTTTTTGTCATGCATGTACATCCATGACAAATTTATGACAGAATCAAGATAGTCATACCTGTGCTGTCGTAGAAGTGTTCCATGACATTACCAAAATTATTATCATGGAAGTGTCCACTTCCATGACGATAAATCGCGCGTCACAGAAGTGCTTTCGTCAAGGGTGACCGACACGTGACATCCACCGTAACGGAACGCCGTTAAGCTATCGGGTCGGGTTTTGGATCCGATAACCCGTTAACAGCCCCAACCAATGGGGATTTCCACATGTAAAATCATCATTGGCTAGAGGAAACACGTGTCGGCTCATCATTGGGACAGATGTCATCCACTCACTGGATAGAAGGCGGCTATGATACGTCGACACGTGGCACGACCCAACAGTGGCCCATTCCTGTGAAAAGGCCGGCCCGTTTGACTTGGTCAAAAGCTGGCGGGCCGGCCCATGGAAAGCCTGTTAACGGCCTGTTCGCATATAGCCCACTTACATCCCGCTAACCCAAGGCCCGTTACGCCCTATCCGAATTAGGCCCAGTAGCGTCATCTGGGCCATCCAATATGATTCCAGCCCGTTTTCACTTCTGGCCCATGTATAGCCCATGACGTCTTTCGGCCCATATGAGGCCCTTTGTAACTCTTGGCCCATTAGCGGCCCGTGCTGAAACTGGCCCGTAATGAACAGTGTATTACTTTACACCCATTAACGGCCCGTGGTGAAACTGGCCCGTAATGAACAGTGTATCACTTTATACCCATTAACGGCCCGTTATTCCGTTGGGCCGTTTCCAGCCCAAGTTAACTTTCGGCCTTCTGAGGGCCCATTTATTCTTGGGCTCATTTGCAGCATTCGGTTACTTACGGCCCGTTACTGTCATTTTCTGCTTGTGGGCCAAATTCAGCCCGTCGTTACAGTCGGCCCGTTTGTGGACCGTTAGTCTGTTGGGCCATTTTCATAGCATCACCAAATACGGCCTATTAACGGCCCGTTATGGTCAGCCCATAAAACGTACGATTTCCATTAAAGGCCCGTCTACGGCCCATTAAAGGCCCGTACAAGACCCATAAATGAGTCGGCGGCCCATGGATCCTACGAGACGTAGAAGGCCCATGGATCCTACGAGACGTAGAAGGCCCATGGATCCGACGGCCCGTGAAGGGCCATGGTCGGGCGAGTTGGCCCCCGTTTGAACGATATAGCATATTCAAAGAATTATCCTACTCAATACTATCACCTCTAAAAAGCATACACTATACAACAAAGAGATCAAGGCATAGAAAGGTAGAATAATCCTACACTATACAATAAAGAAATTACAGCCGATTATACCCACTGGGCATTATGGTTCGGCACAGGTGATAATAAAGCATACACAAACAGCAAATTACATACACTGGGCAAATACAGCTCATACATCATGGACGCGCATCAACTTAACTCCATTTGAACTATAATCTCTTCAGAAAATAGGATTGGCCGGATTCAGATAGCACAAATTTCAGTCTGCAAAATCTCCAATTCCTTCATGGTTACCTCAGTGTCTTGTTTCATTTTTTGACTCCTGCATCTAATACCTGCATGTCCAGTCTCAACTTGTTGATTATACGTTGACAATCATGTACACGTTGTCTTGCCACCTCTAGTTGATGCTCGAGAACATCAGCACATTCCAATTCCAATCCATAATCATTCGGTAACGGCCATGCCGCACTGCTCGCAGATCTTTGTGTTGATGTCACTTCATCCTGAAATGTTTCTGTAAGTACACATGACTAGGGCAAAAATATAGTTACAACAGTGAAGCGAACAAGACACTATTTTGTACTACATGGCAAAACAGGACTAACAATAATGTTACACGTCACTTTCAAAAAAATGTTACACGTCATGAAGCATAAGCAGGTGATATTTTAAAAATTATAAAAAAGATAGTCTGTGCAGCCTGCATACAGAAATCCCTCTTAGCTCACCAGAGGAGCATGATGTTGGGGCCCAATCGAAAACACAGACAAGTTACAAATTTAGACAGCACGTTGCGTATAAGTAAGCAAGCAGTTGGCCATTCTGTGCCTCAATTAAAGTCTTAGGGAGCATAATGAACAGCAGAGGGTTTCATACAAACATACTACAGCAGGCAAAACTATGCAATCATTAGCGTAGTATAAACTAGATTGTGAGCCTCATGCAATAATAGTTGGTTAATAGACTTCAAAGCTTCAGGCACACTTCGGCAGAGTAATTAAATGGTAAGGCCTTTAATTATGTCAACTAATAGTGATACAAGTACCGAACATCAGGCATGATTATTTGGGCATCTCATTAACTGAGGACAAATAAAGCAATTGAAAAGAGAAAATTAACTATGCCTGAAACAAACAAGGAATTGAACTGTTGAGTTGCATACAGTGACTTACCTTAGCAGGTTGAAGAGGCTCAGCGCAGCTCCTACTTCTCTTGCAAGGCTCCTTCCTAACATCTTGTACTTGGAAATCCTCAATCTTATCTTCATTGCACCCCCTCTGCAAGGTGACACAAACTAGTTACTCGTCTCCTTGGAAGATAAATATGCATACTTTCCAGTCTGTGAACACAAAAGGATGAGATTATAACAAAACAACACCACATAATGAAACATGCCGCATCTCTTGCACTTGCACACAATGAAATGAGCATTTACTATGTCTGCACTATGTAAAAACTAGGCATACCTTCGAACTGGATCTCCAGGTACTCTTGGAGAGCCTACTGTAGTGTACAGCCAAACCTTTATGTCACCTATGAGTTAGACAAGGCCCCACTACAGCAGCCCTTAGTGTTTAAATCGTTGACAAGCTCTGTTAGAGTGTTAGGTCAAGAACAACAAGTAATCAAAGCAAACAGTCCTAGTATGGCTGGCTGATGCAAACAAGCAATTGAACAGATGTGTGAGCAAATCTTACATATCAAGAAAAGAAGCAAAGAAGGAGGCTTAAAGACCATCACTTGACTGACCAGATTTAAGGGGCATTTAAACATCATGTGCAACGTATGAACTAACATAAACATTGCATATTCCAGATTCTACAATGGAATGCACATGTATTAGGTTATGCCATGTATGATGATGCCTAAATGTACAGATAGCAGGCAGGAGTGATTCATCATTGCACGCACAATTGAATTGCAGGTTAAGGGCCAGTTCGATTCCGCCTTTTCAGGGCATATTGTCAAAATAAGCCATAAAAGATGTAAAGAAGTCATTTTTGAGTTATGGGCTTGGGCTTAACTAATTTCGCTTTGGAGGGGGGTGTTTCGGGTAGAACCTCACTAAAAATTGAAGGGAAGGGGAATAGTGAAATGACTCTGTTGTCTGCCTATATTACACTCAAAATGCAACTGCTGACGCCCGTGTCACACCTGACCCTCAAGTAAAAACAAACACGCAAGCATTCATTGCCCTGCCCGCTTGCATCTCCTCTCCCCTTTCCCTCTACCTCGATCCCCTGCCTGCAGCACTAGGGTTCCTCCAGCGAGCCGTCGCCACTGGTCCCATCTGGCCTGGTCCTCGACGATGCTATGTCCAGCTAGGCTACATGGCCGGCGGGTAGGGGCAAATCTCCCTGGCTGCTCCTCCCTCTGGCGCCGCCCCTCATTCTCATGGTCTCCAGCAGCTGCTCCACTGTGGTTCGTCCAACGCACTACTCCGGCGGGCGCTGCACAACTACGGCTGATGCCACACTGCGGCAGAAGGCACCTTATTCCCCCTCCCCTCCTCCCAGGCCATGGCCTTGAGGTGCTGTTGAAGGATGAGCTCATCCAACAAGGTGAGGATCTCCTCTGATTTTTTGCCAAATTTTCATTCTGATCCACTATACGATGAATTGCTATGAGCTGCTTCTGCTGCTGCTATATGATGCATTGCTATGAGCTGCTCCTGCTGCTGCTATATGATGAATTGCTATGAGCTGCTGCTGCTGTATGATGAGTTGCTATGAGCTGCTGCTTGCTATATGATGAATTGCTATGAGCTGCTGCTGCTGCTATATGATGAGTTGCTACAAGCTGCTCCTGCTGCTGCTATATGATGAATTGCTATGAGCTGCTCCTGCTGCTGCTATATGATGAATTGCTATGAGCTGCTCCTGCTGCTGCTATATGATGAATTGCTATGAGCTGCTGCTGGTATATGATGAATTGCAGACTGCTGCTGCTGTATGATGAGTTGCTATGAGCTGCTGCTGCTATATGATGCTTTCAGGTGGTGCTGCTATACGATAATAACCAGCCACTTGGACCATCGAATTTCAATAAATAATTGTTCTTCATTTAAATGTGGGTCATGCGTTCTTCGTTTAAATTAGGCAATGGGATCTCTATGGAAAACATTGACCAAAGTAGATTGTGCCAAGTAGATGGTATCTTTGTATTTGCATTTTGAGCAAATAGTGATGGTCTGTTTTCCTATCATATTAATTACTGCACTGGGTTCAATTTGTGATGTTTGCAAGTCAAATTAATTTCCATATGGGCAGCAAAATGAAAAAAATATAATGCAATCTAGACTTTCCACTGATCATACCAAAGATAAGCTGAAAACGCAATGAAAAGAACTGGTTGGCTTATTACATGGAGCTTATATTCACAGGTGCTTATTTTCTTAGGATAACTCGTAATAACTGTCCCTAAGAAACTTGGCTAATAGAACTGGCATACAAATAACATGTCACGATGATTGCAATGGAGGAGTGACGTACCATAGCACACTGTATAGGCTCACCGCTGCCTCTCCTTTTTTTGCGATGTTCCATGAAATTGCCACATACATCTTGTACTTTTTCATTGTGTAACCCTATCTGCAAGTTGACACGGCTAATTTCAGACATCTCTACATGATACTACATTGCATATCCCTTGCGCATATTTAAACCACCAATTAACGATTGTGTGCGTACCATAAACTAGCCATGACTCTGTATGCTGGACTAGCAGGCACTCTAAGGGAGCCTAATGTAGTGCACTGGAATTCCTACATGCCACCTACGATTTTGTGTAATGTACTGCCCCTGTTCCTAAATATATGTCTTTGTAGAGATTCCAGTATGGACCACATACAGATGTATATAGATGCATTTTCGAGTGTAGATTCACTCATTTTGCTCCGTATGTAGCCTATAGTGGAATCTCTAGAAAGACTTATATTTAGGAACGGAGGTACGAGGTAGTATCATGTATGACATCTACATATCTAATTTAGCAGCCAGTAGTAGAAATCATTGTCTGCACAAAGGGATTACTGGTCGAAAATCCTAGCAAAGCACGCTGGCAGGCACAGAACAATACAAGAGAGAGAGACGCGCTTACAAGATCATAGCAATGCCTCAGTCCAGGATCTTGGTTGGCCAAGCTGTTAGATCCAGAAGAAACATCGTCCTTGTAGTTTTTGCCAGCTGCATAACAGGTAACAGCGACCGGTTAGTATATTTGAAGTACATCGGGCAGGTGATGCTGGACGGGTTTAAAGGTGACAAGTACCTAGGCCGTGGCGGGTGCTTGGCATCTCTCCAGACGGTGGGAATCAGGTTAGAAACGTCGAGGGTGATGACGCTGCGCTGGCTGTCGGGGTCCGGTAAGGAGATCTAGAACCGTCGAGTAGGGTGTTTGTGGAGCGGCTCCGGTAGGGTGGACTACGGTGTGGGCGAAGCGGATCTGTGGCCGTGGACGAGGGCGTAGGTGAAGCTGCTCCGGTGGTTGGGTTAAGGATGGTGTCGACGACGCGGATCTGCGGCCGTGGACGGGGCGTCAGAAGCTGCTCCGGTGGTTGGGTTAAGGATGGTGTCGACGATGCGGATCTGCGGCCGTGGACGGGGCGTCAGAAGCTGCTCCGGTGGTTGGGTTAAGGATGGTGTCGACGATGCGGATCTGCGGCCGTGGACGGGGCGTCAGAAGCTGCTCCGGTGGTTGGGTTAAGGGTGGTGTCGACGATGCGGATCTGCGGCCGTGGACGGGGCGTCAGAAGCTGCTCCGGTAGGTTGGATGAGGGTGCGAGGAAGCGGATCTGAGGCCGTGGACTTGTGAGTTGGCAAAGCGGCCCCGGTAGGGTTGAGAATGGTATAGGCGAAGCTACTCCGGTAGGGTTGACGATGGTGTCGGCGAAGCGGCTCCGGTAGGGTTGAGGAAGGTGTCGGCGAAGCGGCTCCGGTAGGGTTGAGGAAGGTGTCGGCGAAGAGGATCAGAGGCCGTCGACGGGGGCGTCGGTGGGGCGGCTCCGGGGGTGTGGACGAAGCGTCTCCGGTGGGGAGTACGAATGAGCCGCTGCAGATGCGCGGCGGTTGACGAGAGTACCGGCGAAGCAGATCCGGCGCCGTGGACAAGGCCGGCACTGAATGGGCTGTGGTACAGTGGTGGATGAGCAGTCTACTTGTTTCTAGGGGAGGTGGGAGGGGTAGATGCGGCCGCAGAAGCAGATCCGGCGAGGTGGACGCCGCTGGCAGTGAATGGGCTATGGTACGCCGGTGGATGAGCAGTCTAGGGTTTCGAGAGGGGAGGGGAGAAAGGGCGATGAAGTACGGACGGCGTGATGTAAGATGCTCTGGTGCTGTGGAGTTAGTCGTTTTTGCGGGAGGGGGAGAGGAAATGGGGGTGCCGTGTAGTGGGGGAACCGGAAGTTACCAAAGCAGCCCCGACCTATCATGTAGATGAGGGCGGTATTGTAACTGTTGGTCTCCGTGCACCAAGGACAAAAGGGGGATTTCGCATGCTAAAGACTAAGGTGGCGGAAATTTTAGAAGGAGGCGGGAGATTTTGCCGCCCGCGGGATCGTTCGTATCCAGTTTCAACTAATTTTGGACCGTGCTAGCGGGAAGGTCATGCTAGACTGTGTACACGGGGCACGCGTCAGCAGTTAATAACTGGTGTGAAGTCCACCCCAGAAAAAAAGACAATAACTCGGGATGATGCGCCGATAACTTGGACGTTCACACGGGCGCGGCCAATCGTACGGGTGTAGTGGCGCGTTCACAAAAAAAGGGATCAAACGCTCAGCCTATGTATTTCTCGTGTAAATAGATAATTTAGTGCCATTGGTTATTTACTTTAAACATAATGCATTGACGTGTTAGTGTAGAGGCGCACAAAAAGAAATGGATATTGTAGTCAGCTACTTAAAAGTGTTACCTCATATGATTACATAGCCTCCATTTCATAAATTGCGTACCCGTTGAATTCATATATGAATATTACATATATTACTTCAAAATAGAAACTTAAATCATCCAAGACTAATGAATTTGAATGCAAGAGTAACAATGGTGCATATACATGATAGCTACATTGGTTGTTTGAAGAAACATCACTGTAACTTTGGCATGCACAACTGAAAAGGTTTATTTAAATAGAAAAAATGTGATATGTGAGTGTCCAATCTTTATAGCGTTGAATCGATATTGTACCTTTGGCCACGATACGAAGTAGATATTGACTTATGTTCAAGCGATGCACGTCCACGATCGCTAGATAGTGATACGTGAATGAATTGTGCAATCTCTCTCACACGCATACATATCTCATTTCCCTGTGGGCATCGGAATCACACACGCGCACTTCGTGTATTTCTCTCCCTCCGTCAGGGTTAAATTCGTCTTTCTACCCCGTCCTACAAGTCTCTCACACAGAAACACACACGCTCTCTATGTCTAACACGCCCACCCCTTTAATTCCGCCCACCCACAACCACTAATGTCTCAAAGTATAATAATGTCTCTCACACATATGCTATCTACCTATCCCTTAATATAGCTAGATATGTGTCACACAAACTCCTTCTCCCTACTAGCAAGATGCCCATGCGTTGCACGGAACATCAAGATGCATTTGTATGAGAAGTTTATCTTGTGGGAGAAAAGGATGAACGAGGGAATGCCTTATTTGCAAATGCGGAGAGGGGTGTGGGTATCTTTTTGCAAAATTGCCATAGTTTCCTTCCTGTCCGTCGGATATAAATCGGATGGCCTATATTGCAGGATGGCAGGAACACCATCATCACCAACTCTGTTTTTTATAAGAGTAGAGATATGTGAGTGTCACTGCCCCCCCCACACACCCACACTTCCCAACACCGAAGGAGTAGGGTGACACCTCGATCTTGATACTAATCTATCGACTGGCTTCTCTCTCAAACATACACACACACACACTACCCGGCACCGAAGGAGTAGGGTGGCACATCGATCTTGATAATAATCTATCTACTCCTCTTTCAAACACACACACACACACACTCGCTAGTTGTGCCTCTGTGCCTACCGCGCACACTCTCGATACGTCTTTCTCCCCCCACCCAACAATGACAGCAGAAGGGTGACAACTCGATTTGATCATAATCTGTCAATTGGTTTCTCTCTCAAACATTGTGTCTCGGTGCCTCGCTCGGTAGCCCCCTCGATATGTAGACTTCTCGCGCGCGCACAGCTGTAGTGACGATGACGCTGAACCCAGTGTGCCTTGTTTTTACCGGCCTCATGTGATAGTTTTCACCCTGTTTTCTGTTAATTAACAAGGCAACCTTTTCTTTGTTACTACTAGTGAATCTGAAATCATTCGGGGCAGACATAAAATATATCACTTCAACCCAATTATCGCAGCAACTATTTTAAAAGAAATTAGCTAGCTGCCCGTGCATTGCACGGAACATCAAGATGCATTTGTATGAGTAGTTTATCTTGTGAGAGAAAAGGTTGAACGAGGGAAGGCCTTATTTGCGAACGTGGAGAGACGTGTGGGTATATTTTTGCAAAATTGCCATAGTTTCTTTCCTATCCGTTAGATATAAATCCGACGGCCTATATTGCAGGATGGCACGCACACCATCATCACCAACTCTGTTTTCTACTCCCTCCGTCTGAAAATACTTGTCATCAAAATGGATAAAAAGAGATGTATCTAAAACTAAAATACGTCTAGATACATTTCCTTTTATCCATTTTGATGACAAGTATTTCCGGACGGAGGGAGTATTTGTCTTTTTAGAGATTTCAACAAGTGACTATGACCGGACCTTACCAACATACTCAAAAAAGTAGTCCATAATTTTGATGTTACCCTCTTTTCTTGGCGGTGCAGTGCCATCTGGATACCTCATAAATAAATCAAGGACAAATCTGACCCCTTCCTGAAAAGACATACGGAGCAAAATGAGTGAATCTACACTCTAAAATATGTCTACATACACATCCGTATGTGGTAGTCCATTTGGAATCTGAAAAAGACAAATATTTAGGAACGAATGGAGTATATATAAGAGTAGACATGGAGATATATCTCCAGCATGGTCTACAACAAAAATGTGCTGGGCTGGTTAGCGCCGGATGCTCGCAACGCGATGACATGAGTTCGAATTCTGTCTTTTAACTTTATATTTTTATATTATATATTACTCTACTTATTTAATATATACTTCTTTCGCTACTGTACTGACAGTGGACCCCACAGAGTACTTAGAATACAAGATTAAGGATGGAGTTGTTTCTTTTTAACTTTCTGTACGAAGCTGTAGCCACCCTGCAAGTCACGTGTACACTGTACATGCAATTAACTTTTTATAGAGGGACAATCATACAGGCAATTAACTCAAATGGATTGGATGTCACTCTATTATTTCCAGCATAAAGAGCATCTCCAACGGCAGCCGGCAAATTTCCTCCCGCTTCCTTAAGCGGAGGACGACATCAAACGCCAGCGGCATACATTTTTACAACTCTAACCAACCAGATGAAATTCGTGGAAACACGGACTGATTTCATATAAGCATGAAGGATTTCGTATAAAAAAGCCGGATCTTCATATAAACATGATGGATTTCATTACATTTACATGAACTAAGAGGTGCCAATCCGGCTCTCTTGTATAATTAATACTCCCTCCGTCCGGAAATACTTGTCCTAGAAATGGATGTATCTAGAATTATTTTAGTTCTAAATGGCCGCCCGCGGATCCCTTTGTTTTCCTCATGTCCGTCAGACACTTGCGGGGTCGACGAAGGTCCTCGGAAGAGAGAAGCAGCAAAGAAACCACCTGAATCCAGGGTCGTCGCCTCGGCGGTGGCCTTCATGGGTCCCAAGTGGCGGCGGCCTCCGGTGTTCTACTTCTCCTCGATGATGGCGGCGGACACGGAGAAGCTGGCCACCGACTCGTTGCTCTCCACGCACCCGGCTTCTGTCTCTGTCTGCATGGCGCTGCCGCAGGCACGGGAGGCGCGCCCACAGACATGGGAGGCGCGGCCACCGCATACACTGGTGGCGCGGTACGACGCGGTAGCGACGGCGCCCGTACCGGTGTGCTAGCCGCCGTGCCGGCGTGGAGCAACTCGCCACTCCTCATCGAGCTGAACTGGAGCGGCGAGTTGCTGAACCACGCGCCTGCTTGGGGCGGCACCTGGCTCCGTCGGGCCAAGCAAGGTTGGTGAAGCACCGAGCAGCCTCGCGCGTATCCGAAGGGCTCGGTGGGCCACCCAGCTAGGTAATATGCCGGAGAACGGCTCATCGGAAGCACTACAAAAAAATACATTTCCGTGATGATACGTGTTTGTCACAGTAGGTCGCGTTTTTTGTCATGCATGTACATCCATGACAAATTTATGACGGAATCAAGATAGTCATACTTGTGCTGTCGTAGAAGTGTTCCATGACATTACCAAAATTATCATCACGGAAGTGTCCACTTCCATGACGATAAATCGCGCGTCAGAAGTGCTTTCCTCAAGGGTGACCGACACGTGGCATCCACCGTAACGGAACGCCGTTAAGCTATCGGGTCGGGTTTTGGATCCGATAACCCGTTAACAGCCCCGACCAATGGGGATTTTCCACGTGTAAAATCATCATTGGTTGGAGGAAACACGTGTCGGCTCATCGCTCGGACAGATGTCATCCACTCATTGGACAGAAGGTGCCTATGATACGTCGACACGTGGCACGGCCCAACAGAGGCCCATTCCTATGAAAAGGCCGGCCCGTTTGACTTGGTCAAAAGGTGGCGGGCTGGCCCATGGAACGCCTGTTAACGGTCAAAAGGTGTCTTGCTATTAGCAGTCATGTGAATTTGGTATTCGTTCGATATTTTGATGAGATGTATGTTGTCTATCCTCTAGTGGTGTTATGTGAACGTCGACTACATGACACTTCACCATTATTTGGGCCTAGATGAAGGCATTGGTAAGTAATAAGTAGATGATGGGTTGCTAGAGTGACAGAAGCTTAAACCCTAGTTTATGCTTTGCTTCGTAAGGGGCTGATTTGGATCCATATGTTTCATGCTATGGTTAGGTTTACCTTAATACTTTTGTTGTAGTTGCGGATGCTTGCAATAGAGGTTAATCATAAGTGGGATGCTTGTCCAAGTAAGGGCAGCACCCAAGCACCGGCCCACCCACATATCAAATTATCAAAGTACCGAACGCCAATCATATGAACGTGATGAAAACTAGCTTGACGATAATTCCCATGTGTCCTCGGGAGCGCTTTTCTCTATATAAGAGTTTGTCCAGGCTTGTCCTTTGCTACAAAAAGGATTGGGCCACCTTGCTGCACTTTATTTACTTTTGTTACTTGTTGCTCCTTACAATTTACCTTATCACAAAACTATCTGTTACCTATTATTTCAGTGCTTGCAGAGAATACCTTGCTGAAAACCGCTTATCATTTCCTTCTGCTCCTCGTTGGGTTCGACACTCTTACTTATCGAAAGGACTACGATAGATCCCCTATACTTGTCGGTCATCAGTCAACTGTGCTGACTGGGCAGCCCCAGCCACTGACATGGGGCCCCACCGCATATTAGGTTAATTAAAACTTAATTAGTTTAGTCATTTGCCTATGACAGGTGGGGTCTAGTAGCTAATTAACCGAGATTAGTTAGTTTAATACACTATTGGACTAACAGAGGTTGACATGTGGGTTCCACTGGACCCATAGGCCTGGTTTGACCTGGTCAGCCGCCCTGCTGACTGCTGATGTCACTGTGACGTCATGCTGACGCAATAAACCCTTATGTTAATTTATTTAATTCCAGAAAATGTTTAAACCTTTAGAAATTCATAGTAATTAAACCGTAACTCCGATGGAAATGTTTTCTACATGAAAGTTGCTTAGAAAAACGTGACGAATTTGAATACGCGGTCCGTTCGTCCGCCAACACATCCCTAGAATAGCGAACATCGAAACTTACCCCTCCGGTTCGTCTGTCTAAAAATGCCAAACTTCGGGAAAGCATTCCCGGATGTTATACCCTCGCCGGCACGTGTAGCCCCATGTGAGAACACGTCTAGCTCTGCCTGTTCTCCTGTTTCTGCACTTGCTTGCTATGTATTTATTTTTTCTCCCCCCTCTTCTCTTCGGTAGACCCCGTGACGGCTGCCGATGCCGCTGTGATCGACTACGTCACCGACGACCCCTCCTTCTTGTCTGAGCAACCAGGCAAGCCCCCCCTTTGATCATCCCGATATCGCCCATCCCATTCTCTCATGCTTGCATTAGATTTTGTACTGTAATTGATTGCTCCTATTCTGATGCATAGCCTGCTTTTGTAACTTGCTTATTGTTACCTACCTGCTTATCCTAAACTGCTTAGTATAGGTTGGTTAGTGATCCATCAGTGACCCCCACCTTGTCCTTGTTGCCCCTGATTCATCATTAAAGACCCGATCAACAGGATCGAAGACCAGGCCCCGGCACCGCACATCACTTTCCCCTTAGTTGTTCGACACTACTGGGTTACTATCGAGTGCCGAGGGTGAGACCTCTATAGCACTTCTGATGTTAACCCTGTAGTGTAGCTATTTGGTCGTGGTCATCGACGGTGATTCCGCCTTAACCACTTCCGATACGACTCTGTCGTGCAACCCCTCAAGTGTGAACCTCGGGGGTGGTTCCTCTTACATTCACCTTGATGATTACATCGAGTGGAATTCACCGGGGGTGATTCCTCGGGTTTTCCCCCTGATGTTTGGACACCCAGATACTTGGACCTTACAACTGTTACTTGGAAAGGCGGGTCGACCCTGAGGGGTACCCGTGAGTGATGTGGAGACAGGTTGACCTGGAGCGTGCCCACGAGATAATTACGAGGCGTGGCCGGGAATTCCTAGCCCTTGCCGCAAGTCCTCGAGACGGGGCAACAGGGTCACATCTTTCGTGAGTCTCTCCTTGTTACCGCGTGCTCCTAATCCACTACAATTTGGATATTTGATCCGAGGGTCTCTGGCCTAATAGCACTAACCATGACGTGGGCATAGTATGGGCATTCTGCATCGTATGCATCAGCCGAAGCTTATTAGAGGTCAGCGACTAAGCGGCGCGCGCTGGGTTGGACTGGTAAGCTCCTGCCTTTTTAAGGAGGTAGCTAGGTCTACTCACCGGTCATGTTCGCAACGTGCAGGAGTTCCCGGGGCGATGGCCCATGACCCCTGGGGACATAGGTTTAGTCCTGCGTGCTTGACCTCTCTATTAAGCCTAGGTCGGGTTGCGGCGTATTGTTTGGCCGAGGCCGGGCATGACCCAGGAAAGTGTGTCCGGCCGGAGTTAATCAAGCGTGGTGGGTAAGTTGGTGCACCCCTGTAGGGAAGAAAACATCTATCGGTAGCCTGTCCTACGGTAACGAACACTTGGAGTTGTATCCCGATCGATACAACTAGAACTGGATACTTGAGATGAGACATGGATATGAGAACTGGATAGTATGGCTCTGGGATTGCTTTCTCGCCGGGAGTGGAGAAAGGATCTCTGGCCGAGGTTGATAACACTACTACTACTTTACTTTATGCTACTCTACTCCCTCATGTTGCTGCAAGGTGGTGGTTTCTAGAAGATGCTAGTCTTCGATAGGACTAGGTTCTCCCCTCTATTCTGGCATTTCTGCGGCCCAGTCCACATATACAGCCTTCCTTTGATAATGTTGCATATGTAGTGTAGATCCTTGCTTGCGAGTACTTTGGATGAGTACTCATGGTTGCTTTGCTCCCCCTTTTCCCCCTTTCTTCCCCTTTCCGGTTGATGCAACCAGATGTCGAAGCCAGATGCCACCGTCGATGCCTACTACTACGTGGAGACCGCCGACGACCAGCAGTAGTTAG
Source organism: Triticum aestivum (assembly GCF_018294505.1). NCBI lineage: Eukaryota > Viridiplantae > Streptophyta > Magnoliopsida > Poales > Poaceae > Triticum > Triticum aestivum. Next base: position 510,973,784 of record NC_057808.1, read on the forward strand.
GAGGCTCCCAGGCAGGAGGCCTTGCCTTTTCGATCGATGTTGCTTTTGTGCTAGCCTTCTTAAGGCAAACTTGTCTAACTCATGTCTGTACTTAGATATTGTTGCTTCCGCTGACTCTTGTGTATTCGAGCTTATGTATTTGAGCCCTTGAGGCCCCTGGCTTGTAATATAAAGCTTGTATTATTTTAATTTGTGTCTAGAGTTATGTTGTGATATCTTCCCGTGAGTCCTTGATCTTGATCGTACACATTTGCTGTATGATTAGTGTACGATTGAATCGAGGGCGTCACAAGTTGGTATCAGAGCCGACTGCCTATAGGTAGCCCCCTTCTAACTCCTTGGCCGAAGTTGAGTCTAGTCATCCAAAACTGTTTTACTAACTTGGCTGTGTGGCTTACGGGCCCACGTCGCCGATGGGTGGTACTAGGATCTTTTATTCCTCGTCTATACTCTGGGATTCTGATCTCTCTTCTATTCAGGTTAAACATTTTACTAACTCCGACATTAGGTTCTCGTACCCACTTCCTCCCGGAGAGCCCTGACGTTACCGATGACCGCCTGCTTCGCCAGAAGATTCTGCGGATACTCCTCGATGTTTCTCGACACTCTGTGCCCACTGCCTTACAGTTCCTGAGCACAGGTAATCCTCGTGAATAACCTCCTTGCCGCTTGTACCTTCATCCCCAGTTCCTCATGTTGTTACAAGATACCCCTAGGACTCTCCGTTGTTCCGAGAATCCTTGTGCCTTGTGCTTTGCAGCTTCTTTTGCACTAAGGATAATTCACTTAACCGGGGTCCGCTCATCCCCAGCTGTTCATATGCTTTTCAAAATACTTGCAAAATACTATCCAATCTTCCGAGAAGCCTCTTCAAACTATTGCTCTTCAAATACTTGTCTGCTTGCTTTATGGATGCTTTCCATATGTCACTACAAAAAAAATACACTTCCGTGATGATACGTGTTTGTCATAGTAGGTCGCGTTTTTTGTCATGCATGTACATCCATGACAAATTTATGACAGAATCAAGATAGTCATACCTGTGCTGTCGTAGAAGTGTTCCATGACATTACCAAAATTATTATCACGGAAGTGTCCACTTCCATGACGATAAATCGCGCGTCACAGAAGTGCTTTCGTCAAGGGTGACCGACACGTGGCATCCACCGTAACGAAACGCCGTTAAGCTATCGGGTCGGGTTTTGGATCCGATAACCCGTTAACAGCCCCGACCAATGGGGATTTTCCACGTGTAAAATCATCATTGGCTAGAGGAAACACGTGTCGGCTCATCGTTGGGACAGATGTCATCCACTCACTGGACAGAAGGCGCCTATGATACGTCGACACGTGGCACGGCCCAACAGTGGCCCATTCCTGTGAAAAGGCCGGCCCGTTTGACTTGGTCAAAAGCTGGCGTGTCGGCCCATGGAAACACTGTTAACGGCCTGTTCGCATATAGCCCATTTACAGCCCGCTAACCCAAGGCCCGTTACGCCCTATTCGAATTAGGCCTAGTAGCGTCATCTGGGCCATCCAATATGATTCCAGCCCGTTTTCACTTCTGGCCCATGTATGTCCCATGACGTCTTTCGGCCCATATGAGGCCCTATGTAACTCTTGGCCTATTAACGGCCCGTGGTGAAACTGGCCCGTAATGAACAGTGTATCACTTTACACCCATTAACGGCCCGTGGTGAAACTGGCCCGTAAAGAATAGTGTATCACTTTATACCCATTAACGGCCCGTTATTCCGTTGGGCCGTTTCCAGCCCATGTTATCTTTCGGCCTTCTCAGAGCCAATTTATTCTTGGGCTATTTTCCAGCATTCGTTTACTTATGGCCCGTTACTGTCATTTTCTGCTTGTGGGCCAAATTCAGCCCGTGGTTACAGTCGACCCGTTTGTGGTCCGTTAATACGTTGGGCCGTTTTCATAGAGTCATCAAATACGGCCTATTAACGATGTCCCGTTATGGTCGGCCCATGAACGGACGATTCCAACTCTAGCCCGTTTACGGCCAGAATGCGGTTTGTTTGTCCCATGTTTGGCCAATCGATCATACGGCCCGTATAAGGCCCATTGATGATACGGCCCGTAGAAGGCCCATTGTTTCTACGGCCTGTAGAAGGCCGGCTGTTTCTACGGCCCGTAGAAGGCCCACTGTTTCTACGGCCCGTAGAAGGCCCACTGTTTCTATGGCCCGTAGGAGGCACAGTGTCACTACAGTAAATATTAGCCCATGGTTATTGTGGCCTAGTTTTAAAAAATAGGTTATTGCAGCCACTAGCAAACCGCAGAAAAAGAACTGCACTGACTACAAGCAAACAAATAAACAAGACAACAAGGAAATAAATAAGCAAGCAACTTACACTAGGCTATCACGGCTATTACACATATTACATCCACTGGGCATCAAAGTTCGCCACCGGTGCAAATATAGGGAACACAGCAGCATATAAACGCTGCAGCAAAACAAGTCCAGAACTGAAACCACTTCAGAAGAGCTCAAGAAACAATATCCTGGGTACCCATAATGCTAGCAAGATGCTTAGCAAGCTTATTAACTTTCTCTTGTTTGGCGCTTAAGTCCTCCAGCGCTTGCTATTGCACTAGAAAGTATGCATCTGAATTCTGCAGGGTCTTCCTCAGTCCTTCGGCTTCCTGTCGCATAACATCTGATCGATGTCTTTCAACTTGAAGTTGAGACTCAAGAAACCGAACTGATTCAGGAAACGAGTTCGAAGAGCTGGTGCCAGCAGTGGTAGCCAGTAACTCGAACGCTACATCAAGACAGGACTTTGGGGTTGTCTCAGTGTCTTCAATATAGTTTTTATCAGCTTTCTTAGAGACCAACAGAGATGTCTCACTATCTTGAACCTTATCTGCATTACTTCCTTTACCATTGCATAACAGGGTACTCTTCTCCAATATTTTATCCGCGTTCTAAAAGAGAAACAAACAAACACATCTCAGGTTTACAATGTAGTATATGAAACTCATTTTGGTAAACCAGTTCAGTAGTAAGGTGGATAGGATAACAGCATGAAACAAACATATATCTATGTAGTATGGTCACTGTATGGTCTATATCATTCTAGTTTATGTTGCCAAATCAAGATAGATACAGTTTGAATCATATCTATTTAAGACAAAGCAGCATCGACAGAATATAAGTGTGGGAAACTACACAGCAATAACAACACTTGTAATGTGCATGGCATGAGAACATAACTGTTTATTCAATTGAAACTGAAATCAACATAGAGCAAGTTACAACAGAAAACAGCCAAACACCTTGAAGAAACAGGTTTAAAACATACCTGTTGTGCCATTGGAGTTTCAATTGCATCCTTCAAATTTCAAATTAGTTGGTATCAGTAAATAGAGTGATGCAAGAGCAAAGTAGTATGAACCATAGCTACGGAACCTGACCTGAGAACAATTCTTCTTCTGCTTTAAGCGTTGACTTTGGGTTCGGAGTGGTGGTCCTCGTGATTTGGGCACTGCAGTTGCCTTACTAACTGGTCGTGTTTGGGTGCTCTGTGGTGGAGACGGTGTTGTGTCAACGGGAACTGGGTGTCTATCTGCTGGGGTTGGGGTTAGAAGGGGTGTAGCTGGTTCTCTGTCCAACTGGGTAGGGATACAATCTGCATGAGTGTGGGTTATGTGTGGTGGGGCTGGTTCTTGGGCAAGTACAACCGTGGTTCTATCTGCATCGACAGGTAGCACGATCTTTTCTGAAGACCGTGTTTTTACTCCCACAGATACTGCCATCACTCCCTCCAATTGAAATGGCTGATAAACAAGAAAAGTAATTGAATGTACAGACATTGTAAGATAGACAGGTGCAATGGATAGTAGGGAAGAAAATAGGGCATGAAATAATTCACATTTATGTTGTCTAAGCAAACAGAATAGCAGGACATAATTTCACATATATGATGGCTAATTAAACAGGATAGCATGACACAATTTCACATGTATGATGGCTAACTAAACAAGATAGAATGACATACTTCAAAATATGATGACTATGTAAACAGGATGACATGATATAACTATACGATGTGTCTATTAAAGTGTTGGCATGCCATAAATCACAAACATGCCGTCGATGGAAATATGATGGCATGATATAATTCACGGATAGAATGACATAATTTAAAATATGATGACTATGTAAACAGGATGAGATGATATAACTATATTATGTCTTTAGAAAATGGGTTGGCATGCCATAATTCAGATACATGCTGTCTATGTAAACATCATGGCATGACATAATTCAAATATATGATTTATATACTAAGGAAGTGAGCAGAGGGCAATCGCATATATGATGTGTCAACTAAGGAGATGGCATTCAATATTGTGTATATGATGTAAAAACTAAGCATTGCAATACAACATATGCATTATATGAGTAATATAACCCTGCCAAGTTTGAGCATACACCTCAGGGGGATAATAGGACTGGTCATCTGCCTCTGAATCCTCCTCTGAAGAGCTATCTATAACCAGCAAGATATCTGCTTCAGCAGGTAGCATTGTCTGCTCTGAAGACCTTGTTTTCACTCCAGATTTCTCCATCACCAATTCAAATGGCTGATGCACAGGAAGAGCAGTTGAATATACAAACGTTGTCGACAAAAGCAATGAGAAATACAAAAAAAGGACGGCATGATATAATTCACATATATGACGCTTGCCTAAATAGCATGGCATTGCATAATTCACATACATAATGCCTTGCAACAAGATAACATTGCATAATTCACATATATAATGTCTTGCAACAAGATGGCATTGCATAATTCACATATATGGTAATTAGACACTAAACAGGTGGCATTCACACAAAGCATGTCTAAACTAAGCAAATGACATAGCAATGCAAGATACCATACGCACGATATGAGCAACATAACCCTGCCAAGTTAGGGCATGCACCTCGGGGGGGGGGATATGACTGGTCATCTGTCTCTGAATCCTCCTCTGAGGAGCTATCGGTAACCAGCAAGACATGCGCTTCGTCAGATAGCATTTTCCGCTCTGAAGACCTTGTTTCCACTCCAGATTTTTCCATGACCGTGCCGAATGGCTGATGCACAGGAAGAGTAATTGAATGTAACAAAATTGTTGACAAATTTAACATGTAATAAAAAATGATGTCATGATATAATTCACATATAAGATGACTGGCTAACCAGGGTGGCATTGCAAAATTCACATATATGATGCCTGGCTAGACAAGATGGCATTGCATGATTCACATATACGATAAAGAAACTAAGAAGATGGCATTGACACAAAGCATGTCTAAACTAAGCAGATCACATCTTTAATGTATACAGTAAGCAATGCAAGGCACCATATGCATGATATTACCAACATCAGCATGCCAAGTTAGAGCGGAGACCTCATGGGGTAAATAGGAGTGGTCTTCTCCTTCTGAATCCCCCTCAGAACAGTTATCTTCCTCTTGATTACGATCCGAAATGGGTGGAGGGGGGCTGCCTTTGCGCCCAGCATGGAACGATGTCTGCATGAAATTTTATTGCCATGCAAGGCTCGTCTCTTTTGCTCTACATGATCAGTTCCATTGTGTACAATAACTGGCATGCATAGGAATAAAACATAGTGAGATTATGTAAGGAGTGCATGCACAAATCCAGAGTGATGGTAGCAAACTGTGGATAGACCCAAAACCAATGATAGCAGGCAGATAATAGCTTTAGTTAAAAAATACAGATAATTGCTCCTTTAATGTTTGTTTGCACCCAACATGAAACTCATAGTAGACACCGGAGATTAACCAGATAGTAGACAGATAGTACTGATTGCTGCCCCAATATGTACCCCACAACCATTTAAAAACTCAAGTTTCAGCATTAATTTGGACCTGACTCGGAGTCTATTAGGTGAACACGACGATAATGTAGCATGTCATCATATTAAGCGACGCATAATGTAAGCAGACATGGAAGAGTGCGACCTCTCTTGCGGACCCGTGTAGTCCTCAAGGTCATCTGCTCAGTTGATGATGGTAATGCAGTTGCCTTGGCTGCCGGCGGCGGGGAAGAAGATCTGAGGCGGCGAAAGACAGTCTGGAGAGCGGATCCCTACTGTGGTGAACCCTTCCGTCGTTGGAGCAGCTGAGCTGGGGTGGAACACAGCACCGCAGGAGCAGGACAAACCACACAAGGTTTTCTTTGACACATATCTGTAACAGAAGTAATTGAGTAAGGGCTTGTTTGAATTTGAGGATTCTAACAATGGTGGGATAGGAAATAGACAGGAATAGGATAGGAATGCACGTGCAAAACAGAGAATTTAAAAACACGGGATTTCTGCCAATCTGGGTGTTTGATTCACAACAATTGGAAGATCACAGGATGCAAAAAAGCATGGTGAGATTAAGTCAAACCACAAGAAAATGTACGGTTATAATGCTATTATGCTACTATCTCTTAGTCTTGTGCTTGATGAATAGGAATATGAAAAGGAGGAGAAGTGGAAATTAGAATTCCTACGGTTTTTCTTTCAAGGAGACACTAAAGGAACAAATCCTACAGTTTTCCTTTGCTCCATTCCTTTGCACCAAATTCATGAAAAGTAGTACCATAGGAAACTTTCCAATTCCGATGTTTTTCATTCAGTTTTCCTTTCAAGCACCGGCGATTCTAGTAGGCAGGCTTGAGCAAGGAAAATCCTACGCTAAAAAAATGTTTTTGTGCTACTTCTATTACTTTGGACCCAGGCCACTGCCATACTAGCTCAACTCCCAGGCCCATCGACAAATGCACAGCTCAAACGCGCAGAGATAAATAATGATGGCGTTCAAGAGAGTCCATCACGGATAGCTAAGTTGCCTGGTACCTCACTGCTTGTCATATAGTAGGATAAAATAATCGTATTTCCCGTTACTACGAGTGCTCAGTGGACAATATATTTAACATATAGAGTAAAAAAGATATGCAACAAGTGTACAACCTCTTTGGCGAAGCCATGTCGATCTCAACGTGATTGGGTTGGCCGGTGAGGATGCTCCGGCTGACTTGGCTGTCGGAGGAGGGGAAGAAGATCTTAGGCGTCTGGAGATTGAGCCCGAGGTACTGCTCCGCTGTGATGGAGGGTTTCGTCGTTGGAGCAGCTCCGGTGAGTTGTACGACGCCGAGGCTGAAGCAGGACAAGAGAGACAATGAACAACGTTAACCTGAGTGGAATTCTAATAGCATCTCCAATACATGAAATAAAATACATAACCACAAAGTGCTAGATGTAAAATACATCAGCCGCTCATCTCTGAACTTAACTGTCGAAACTGAATTTAACTGTCGAAACTGAACTTAACTGTCGAAACTGAAGTTAACTGTCGAAACTGAATTTTTCTGTCGAAACTGAATTTTGCTGTCGAAACTGAACGCACTAGCAAGGTGAGGCTACACGTCGGTCGACTGACTTTTTCATCTCTGGTCAGTCGATTTTGCAGCCATTGGATACGAAATCAAGGGCCTGCGGTTCATCTTCAACCTCCACCCCCCTGAGCCGCCAGCCACCACCGGCCAAACAGCAGCCCCCCGCCGCCCGCGGCCGGCGGTGCGCCGCCCCGCCCGCCCCGAAAACACTCCCCACCGCCGGTCCGCCGCCGCCCCGGCCATCCCTCTAGGCCCCCCCCCCCGTGCTGAGCTTTTTCTACGGCGATCCCCACGCCACCGCCGGCGACCACCGCCCCCATCCTGAACCCTAAGATAGATAGTGGGGTACCTCTCCGGCGAGCCCCCCTCCCCGCTGCGGCTGGTTCTTCCTTCACCCCGGCGAGCCCCCCACCCCCTGAAAATCGACTGACTCAAAAGTCGATTCAGTCGACTGAAGTGTAGCTAAATCGGAGCAGCATCACAAGAAAGAGCAAGAGCAAGAGCAGCAGCGCGAGCAAGAGCAATAGCAAGAGCAGACCAGGCAGGGGACCAAGAGCAAGAGCAGAGCAGCAGCGCGAGCGAGAGCTAAAGCAGCAGCAGCTCCTACTGATGTGGACGTCGCCGCCGAGGGAGCGACACCGTGAAGGAAGTGGCCGGCGACGCCGCCGTGGATGGAGCCGCGCCGTGTCGGCTCAGGACCGAGCGCCGACAGCACCGTGAGATCGAATCAAGAAGAAAATGCGGCGATTAGTGTACAACCTCTTTGGTGGCGCCGATTAGGCCGCAGCTTCATCCGAGGAAACGGTGATGATGATGCTCTTCCGGTGGTGCAGGTGAAGACGGTGGTGTGGGAATGGAGGTGGCGCGAAAGACGAGGGGAACGTCGGGGCAGCTACTTGGAGGTGGAGGACAGGGTGGCTGAATCGGCGGGACGATGAGATCGACGACGGATCCTCATCCCGTACGGTGGATGAGGGACGTCGAGGTGTTGCTGTGGGCGACGTTGTCGGGGAAGAGGCTCCGGCTGGGTGGCGGACGGAGCAGGGTGTGGGGTTTCGTCGCGGGTTTTCGCGGCCTCGGTGTACGAATGGGTGGGCGGATGGGATGGCAGTGGGGAAGCATGACTTAGAGACGTGCTTGTCCGAAATGTGGGGTAAGTTACGAAAGTACCCCCACCGATTTGAGGCGGTTCTTTCGGTTCAGGGGTACCACGGGCATTTCGCGTGTCGGGATTTCACAAGAGGTGGGAGTTTTCACGTGCGTTGTAATTTTGGAATAGCAAGGCGCGGGTTGAGATGGAGGGAGTTGTCGGAGCACAACGAGACAAAGATATATCTTAAATATTTCGGGCTAACAAGGCACGGGTTGAAGAGGCGGCAGTTTTTCACCACGATAGACAGAGACGCTAGCTTGAATTTTTGGCATAACAAGGCGCGGCTTGAAATTTGGGAAGAACAAGCTTAACGTGTACCCAAAAAAAGACAATTTGCACCTCAACACGCACAACACACACACAAACACCATTTAGACTAGAGTAAGGTACACGTGCATTGCACGCACGAGATTTGGCAACCAAATTATGAATAAATACCACATTATAGCATGCAAGCTTTGAGTCATATATGCATGATGTAGATGTTCGTTTAATTCTTATACTTCATTTCATTCAAAATCATCTAGTTTTTATAAGAATGCTAATCTATTTTTAGATTCATGGAATTGTGCGTCGTAAGACATAAAGTAAAAAACAAATAATGGCAAATCATGTAGAAAAACATTTGGGCAATTCTGATACGGAAGATACTAGAACAAATAAGAAGTGCTTGTGTTTTGATGTTTGTGCATTATGCTTAAGTTCAACCACGGAGTCTTCTAGATTATACATGTGGCGAAATCTGGTGGAATCTAGATGATATCCAACGGCCAGTAGTGCTCAAATTTGCCATCTTTGGACCATCGGATTCGCCTCATCCAACGACTATCTTTCAAAGTTAAAGTTACCCGCACACAATATAAAAAAATATAAAATATAATATATATATATAGGGGTATAGATATAGATATGTGATGCGAAAGCCGCCCATCATCTCCAATTAGAATAGTGTGTCCATGCACGGATGCGACGTGGCCAAATGATGTCTGCTATCGGTATCTCAAATTCAAATCAGTCTGACCTTGTTCAATGTGTATACATTACAACATGCTCGTTTCCAAACCACACCGCGTAGATCTCCGTTATATTCATGCATGCATGGGTTTCAAACATCAGGCTCTCTTATTCAAATATTTGAATTCAACTTTACATTGATTATGACCTCACCTATTCTTTTACACCCACACAGTAGTCTTCTCTTTATAATTGTACCACTAACTCTCTCTCGTGCATGCATGCACACACACTACCAGTCAGCATTATCCATCGCACGCATACAATCTTTTTCTTCAGGTCGGTCTCCCATGAAGGCACACACCCACACACATCCCCCTCTCCATCATATTGGGCATTCTTTATCTCTCACGCGTGCATGCGCAACGATCGATGTTCCTCTATGTATGTGTGTATATAGCTAGGTCTTTCATAGTTTTCCACACAAACCGATCAATCGATATATCCAGTGAGGTCTCACCCTCTTTCCCACGTCCACATCGATCAATCTATACCTCTCTATATAGGGTTAACATATATAGCTAATACACCCACATTAAATATATATCCAACGCCCCCCTCTCATCATCCATGCCTTCCGCTTCATCTCTCAAACGCGTGCACAATGGCGAAGACAGGGGGCAGTAAGGGCCCTGCCCCCCTCCCCCCTAACATCAATATATATCGAGGCTAATATGAATGTGATCATTAGACAATTGCTGCTAAAAATGGTTTAAGTTCATGAATTGACCCTCCTTGTAAAGGATTAGCAATGCTTGGCCCCCTAGCTCATTTATTTTTCATGGCTCCGCCACTACGTGCAACAGTGCACGTGTTCGCCCCCTCTCTCTAAATATCGATCTCGCACTTGTGCATTCCTTCATAGTCTCCCTCCACTCGGCCCCTCGCACCATCTTCTAGCCTCCACCGGATTTTGCCACATGTACAATCTAGCAGACTCCATGGTTGAACTTAAGCATAATGCACAAACCTCAAAACAACAGTGGTTCTCTTTTGTTCTAGAATCTTCTGTATCATAACTGCCCAAACTTTTTTTCTAGTTGAATTGTCATTATTTATTTTTTACTTTATGCTTTACAACGCACAATTCCATGAATCATAAAATAGATTAAGGGCTTCTTTGATTCAAAGGATTCTCAAAGGAATTTTGGAGGATTCTAATCATTAGGAATTTTTCCTATCTTGGTTGTTTGATTCGTAGGATTGTAAACCATAGGAATTTTTCCATATGATTCATTTGCACTAGATTTCATAGGAAACATCCCATCCACTCAAACCTCTTAGAAAGAATTCTGCGTTTTTTCCATGCACAATCAAACACTCGTACAATCCTGTAGGATTCAAGAAGACATTCCACTATAATCCCATGTTTTTCCTATTCCCGCGTTCTTAGCTTTTTTATAAAAACTAATTGATTTTGAATGAGATGAACTATAAGAATTAAACGAAGGGCTACATCAGGCATATATGACTCAGAGCTTAGATGCTATAGTGTGGTATTTATTCATAATTTGGTTGCAAAATTTGATGCGTGCAATGCACGTGTACCTTACTAGTACTTCGAGTATGTGCAAAACACGTAAATTAGAATACCAATGGCACGCTACATAGTGTCTCTCTTACCGTTCATGAAGCCACGCGGCACATGTGGAGGCGTTGTCGCGACCTCCTTGCGTGCATTGATCACAGTGACGTGCTGCTGGTTCCAGAAGAATGTACTCATCCTCCCTGAGCCATACTGGCGGTACATGCACGAAGCGAAGATGTGCACGCACGCCACGCACGCACTCATTCCCTCGCACGCACACGCGGGTACATGGGCGGACGCAATTCTGTACCAAGATCCACCCCATGTGATAATTTGACGCGTGTAAAGTCGTTCACTTCATTGATGGTCAATTAATACAGCGCATGCAAATTGAGTGGACGTGAGGGCGGAAGAAAGACATTATTACTCCACTGCGCGCATGCGAGTAGTTAAATCGTGGGTTGCTAGTAGTACTTCCATTGGTCTCCTTCGTATTTTGTGCCAATTTTTGACAGTAACATACTCCCTCCGTTCCAAAATAGATGACTCAACTTTATACTAAAGTTAGTACAAAGTTGGGTCATCTATTTTGGAACGGAGGGAGTAATATTTACGTATTTGAGCAGTGTAGTACTTGAAATTTATGTTCCGCTAAACTCATCGGGAGCCGTTTCGGGCCTCGAAACCAAAACCATCAATTAATCTTTACCTTGTTCCCATCACATTCGAAAGCCTGCTCACACCTACTAGTACGTACCAAAACTGAACATGTTCCCACTATGCAGGTATTAGTACTAGTGCTAGTACTTAGGTTATAAAAAGGGGAACTACCTAACCGAAAATTACTCTACCTTTCCTCCTCATAAGTGCTTCTTCTTCGTCCGTCGTTGCCATGGCCGGTGAGCAGAGCTCTAGGTCGAGAACTACTCGTAACAAGGGAGCGGCAACCAAGGCTGCGGAAAAAAAGAGAGGGCTCGCCACCACGCAGAGACCTCGAAAGATCTCTCACGGGCAGGCGATGGTTCCCAGGAGCACCCTATCACGGAGGTGAACATGCTGAGCCAGCAGAGCTGGAGTCGTTATCCCTCGACGGCATGCCCGATCAGCTCAATAAGCAGAAGGAGTTCATCCAAGGCTTGATGGAGTTGCTGAAGGAGAGCCTCGACGACATGCCCGCTGAGCTCAATCAGCAGGGGGAGTTGACCGCCGGCTTGGTGATGCTGCTGAAGAAGAGCATTGCCTCAGAGAAGAAGGCGACCGGCGAAATCCTGCGACTTCAGGAGGACAAGGCGAAGCTCTGCCACAAGATTGACCTGTTGAAGGAGAAGAACGCCGGCTGGAAGAAGCTGCATGAGAATAGTAGTTCCTCGATGAAGATGCTGCAGGCCCTCGTCATGGAACAGAAGGAGGAGTTGGCGAAGCTCTGCATCGAGCACCCGGCTGCTGTCAAGGTACGTAATGCGGCCGTGGAACAGATGATGAAAGCTCGCGTCGAGAAATCCCGCGTCATGGACAGAATGAAGAAGATGGCGGCTGAGACGCGCAAGGAGATGGAGGTCGTGGAGGCGATGAAGAAGCAGTTATGACTCCGCGGCGAATTAGATCATTTGGGGTGATAATCTTCCTTCTTCTTTTGCTCCTGTGTTTCATCTTTTGCTTCGGGTGTTTCGCCGCACGTGTCACGTTCTCTATGAGGCATGAATAGAACAATGTTTTTTTAGGGAATGAATAGAACAATGCTAACAATGAGATGACTAGAAAATTAGATCATTTTTTATCGCCATATGGAACTGGGCTGCCGTGTTTCGTGCTCCTCCATCGCAGTACTACTCCAGTGGAAAACTTGAGTATACCGCACGGTTCATTGCTCCTCCTCAATCAGGTCGTCTGCGCATTTATACGAGCAGTCAAATCACAAGGCCCTGCCTTCCAGCAGTAATGAGCCGTCAAATCACAAAGGCCCTCGCCTCTCGTGAAACCGACCAAGCTAGACTGCCCCGCCCTCTAGCCTTTTAAAAAATGTATACTTTTGTACAGCAGTAGTATCGATGGATTGCGCCATGGAGCAAAACTTGAAATTAAAAAAAAGGTGGTACATATAGAGAGCGCTCGTCGCCAAATTATGCATATAGTACTATTAAAAAGGCTAGTCACAATAATGGTGTCCAGCACAACCCACCCCTCAAATAAAACTAAGAGGGTGCTTGGATACGTTTTAGTCCCATGACTAAAAGTAGTGGGACTAAAACATGCTAGCCTCACCCATGCTTGGATCCAAATACTAAAAATGCTAAAATCAAGTTAATGAGCTTTTATTATCCTCCAAACCCTCCAATCCAGAACTCGCCTGTGTTAAAGGAGAGGAGTTAAATGAGTAGAGAGAGGACTAATCCACATTTTAGTAGGGGTACCCCTGACTAAATTTTTTTAGTCTCAAGACTAGTTTTAGCCCCTCTTTAGTCAGGGGTGCTGGGAACTTTAGCCTCTTAAAGAGACAATTTTTTGTCAGACTAAAATAAGTCCCTTGGATCCAAGCACCCTCTAAGCATCCTGGAATTCTTTGACAAAACTAAGCACCCTGAAATTCTTTGACAACTAAACTGCTGGATATATGATGTTGGCCATATATATTGTACGTATATAATGTGAAGAAACGAGTGGTAGTACTATACCAACTAAAAGATGAAATGTAAGAAATACTAGTATGTACGTACTAAAGAGTTAAAGTAACGAGAAGAAACATAAGATAGTTCTGCGGGGGGGCTCAGCACAACACACCCCTCAAATTAAATTAAGCACACCTGAAATTAAACTTTGCAACTATTCCGGTAGACACTGCATTAGAACCACCATGAGCAACGACACTGCCACCTTACTCGGAGTCCTCATCCACGTCCTCGACTTCGTCCTTGTCCCTCTTCCTCTTGGCCGATACTTCTTTGCTTGAACCGCACACTTGGCTGTTGCTCTTCATCCAACCCTTGTAGATATTGAAGCAAAGGTAGCCATCCATTGCAGCGTAGTGGATGTGGTCTATATCTAGTACATTACACTGCCATGCATGACGGTGAAACGTGTATGGAGGTTTCTCCAGTTTACCGTACGAAGGATGAACCATGGCTCCTGCCAGGGTCAGCATTGAAGCCTGACGAGAGGACACCAGCCGATTCTTCTGGAGGTCGAAGGTGTTGCCTACAACGAGGCCTATCCGACGCAGGACTTCTTTGTCGTTACCAAAGTCTACAGTAACGAATTTGACTAGGTTTCTCTCGAGGAAGTCCTTAAAATCCTGGCACTCAACATCGGCATGGAATATGTGGTAGACCAAGCATAAGTCATGCATGCAAACCTGGATAACGGCGGGCTTCTTCCTCTCTTCATCCTTTAGATCCTTCTCTCGTCCCAGGACTGTGGTGTACTCAACATCTAGCCCAGCGACCCACTCATCATCTGAGTCTTCGAACATGCGTCTGAAGCGAGAAAGGCATCCTTTCACCGTCGTGGAAGAACGGGTGTAGATGACGTCGAACTCATCGCCGGTGATGGTTCTAACCTTGTACTCACCGCCGATCGTGGAGATTTGGGACGCCATGGATTTGGGAGGAGGGTTAGGATTAGTGGAACTGCCGTAATGTGAATGGACGGGACGACTAGGAGCGAACCGCCGTAGTATTGAAGGACGTGCGGGGACGAGTAGGAGCGAACTGCCAGCGTGCGAACGGTAGGGTAGTGGCTTTCCATTCTCCCATGATACGGGCTTCCGAGAGCCCTTGGATCTGAGATGGAACGGTTGCATGGCGCGATTCTAGACCTATGGGTGAATATCCTATCCTGGAGGGTTATTCTGCAAATTTTCAGCAACTTAGCATGCGACCGTTTGATCTCAGATCCAAGGGCTGCCAGCAGCCCGTATCATGGTCGCGCCTACGACGACCATCGCGTCGCTCGCGCGGTCGCGCCCTTGGAGATTTAACACCGTGCGTTAGGCTATCTGATGTTGGCATGTCATACATAGTCATCACTTAGTCATTCATCCTACGACAAGGTTGGCTATAAGGTTGGCTATAAGTGTAATTTTTTTACTCCTCTCTATCTCTTTCTTCGTAGTCCCTCTGTCCCATAATATAAGAACGTTTTTGACACTAGTGTAGTGCCAAAAACGTTCTTATATTATGGGACACAGGGAGTACTAGTATTTATTGCATTTGCCAAGGAGTGACCTCTTCCAATGAAATGGTGTTGCTAAGTTTGCTTCATTTAATTAGCTATAGACTCACAATTGTCTTTTCACCTAGGTACACGCGCTTAGCACCGTTTCTTCCTTGGGTCACCAAACTAGTCTCTCTCTTCTTGATTAACTTGCCACATCAGACTTTATGCCTATGTGGCAAGCTTAAGCACCTGTAGGAGCAAGTAAAAGTAAGTACAATAGTGCGCTTTACATGGCATTTTTGCATATGTGGAGGAAAGAGAGGCAAGGAAAAAGTGGAGAAGTGGGCTCTCATGCAAGAGCCAGCCTCTACTACATGGTGGACCATTGGGAGAGGCACCTGTACGTAGCTGGTCAGGAATTCGGAGACTCACGCCGGTTGTAGCGCCGCAGTTAAAATGATAATGGCAAGTCAAATCACGGGGCCCCACCTGTCCAGCAGAAACTCGCTGTCAAATCACACAGCCCTACATTTGCAGCAGCCTACTCCCTCGTCTTCTCGCGTCTCTGTCGAACCGACTAGGCGGAACTGCCCCGCCTACCGCGCAGGAAAAGCCCCGCCCTCGATTTTTAAATAGTATATAGTATACTAATTTTGTATCCATGGATTGCGCCCGCGCCATGGAGCAAAGCTTCTAGAAAACGGCGGTACACATGTACGGAGTATACAGCACGCCCGTCGCGTTCGCGTCGCACCCCAGACGGTCGGTCGGTCTGGCACGCTGCTCTCAGAGTGGAACGCGCGTCATATTGCGTTTGCACACACATGTGGGACGACAATTGAGAACCGACCATAGGCACACTCCCCGGCCCCGCAAGTCAGGTGACTTAATAGAAGAGGGAGACGAGCGATAGTACTAGAGAAGTGTTGTACTACGTTGGTGCCTGGATGATCCCTGCAAGACACGGAAGATCAGTGCATCCATGCATGTGACCAGACTCCAGCAGACACGCCTGGATTGGCTATCGTCTACATATCGTGCAGGCTGTGTTGTACATGGCTGTAGTTGTGGTGAGAAATCTAAAAAAAGGTTTCTTGTCATCTCGCAAAATTAGGTGTCATGTGCTTCGGATCACTGCGAGGGTTAAACAGCGACAACTGAGTTGGGCTAGTCATTGGGGGCACATGCACGAACAGTGACTACTTGGCTGCCATCTAGGTCAAGCCGGCTATGTTAATTAGGACATCTATCGATGGACCCCTTTTCTACGAGTTTATCTTTAATTTGAGCTTTGTTCCTCGTCTAGTTTGTCCGTCGGGATTCATGTTGTCTCCTTTGGGCAGTGAGGTTATGATTTCTTGTCATGTGGCATTTTTTCGTGTTATATGTTATAATCCGGCGCTTCAGATCAAAATGACGACAACTGCGCCTCCGGGCCACGTGCATGAAGACTTCTCGACAGTAATTGACGAGGTCAAGCCGGCTCCGGTAGACAAAAGAAAACTAGTACTACTCCACTATATAGGCAGGAGCCTCCGCGCTTGCTTGCTAGTGTTGCTCTCTTCACACTGTCTCGGCCTCTCCAGATCTAAACACGACAGCGGTGGCCACACACACTCTCTCTCTCTGCTCACCGCTGGTCACAGATCCAGCCGGATCCTCTCGGAAGTGTGGAAAAAATGACAAGAAGATATTGGAACATTAATTTGAAAGAGATGATGAAGCAGGAGTTCATTTTGGTCATGGTATTAAGAAATGGAATCCTAAAATGGCCCCTTACATTTCGGCAAAGCGTAAAGGTACTCATATTATAAATCTCGCCGCCGGGGAAGGTGAGAAGGTGCAACATTCATGCGGTCGTCCTCGGCGACGGCTCTTACCCACTCCTGGGTGCGTCCCGATCAGCCTGCCTTGCCGTTCTCTCCCAAGCACCGCTGGCGAGGGAGGGCCTCCGACCCCTTCTTCCTCGTTGCCGTAGTGTGGGCAGATCCGGCCTCCCGCCGCCCACCTAGCGACATCCCAGCGACCACCAGGTATAACTTCCTTCGAAACCGGCCTTGCTCTACTTCCCGAGCTCCTGACGTCGCGGCATTTGTATCTTTTACTATTTCTCAGGCCCCCTCGTAGATAGGATCGATCGGCTGTTCGAAAACCACCTAATTTTTTTACATTTAAGAGGTAAAACTAGTTCATGCACTCGAATCTAGTACTACTTGGTTCAAACAAGGAAGAAAGGGTGTGGGGTGGGGGAGGATTTGTTACCTAAATCTAGGACTTGGTCGAAAGAGGAAATAATGGGGGCAAAAAGTAGCAGAGACTGGCTATCCAACTGGTCTCTAGGTCTAATAGGGAAATAAAGGGAAACGCAGTACAAACTCAATATAAACCCGATCTATTGGTTGAAAAAGGAAAGAAAGTGGGGACTGGGGGACAAGTCAACTTAGTAAGTCCAGCACTAGATTTGCTAGCCTCACACAGTATAAGGTGGCTATACCGAACAAAAATGGGACCAACCCAGATATCCTGTTCTGATGTTTGTTGCCCCGAGCCACTCTTATGTAATGCCACTGGTAAAATGTAGCAGTCGCACTATTAAAAGTAAGGACACGTTAAACCAATGTTGTTTTCAATATAATGCCTCCAGTAATATGAATCAATGGCACTTCTTTTACATGCCCTACTAAAATTTCCCATTAAGATAAGTTGGTTCTTTTCGTTAGAAATGCAACTGTCCTGTTCTGCCTACTCTCCCGTGCCCAAAGTAATGTCGTATTTAACGGTTGTCATAGTTAATCCTAATGCCCACACTAATATCTAGCAATGCCAGTGCTTTAAAATTGCTACTGTCCTTGTAGGATTGCCACTCAGATAAGGAACATGCTTCTTTTCATTTGATGCATGTTTCATCACTTGTTAGTCACCCTCCTTTCCACCTTTTTTGTGCAAACAGAGATATACATTTCACGCTCGATCTTAGTTGAACTGCACAAATGATATCCAAATTATAGTTGAGCATTCCAGGAGCTTCACAACCAACCTTGATGTTGCTCAATTTTATTGCAACTAATGAAGAAGAAGCTCTGTGGGTTTCGTTTTCTGATGGAAATGGAACTGGGGCTGGAGCCCTTTTCTTAAAAAAAATTGAAGAAGAAGCTGCTAGCTCACGGGACATTGCTTCATTTTAGGTGAAGTGCACCAAAAGGTCCCATGAATTGAGTCATCCATGTTGGTGACTGAAAGAGCGAGCTTCAGCATCCCAGTCTAAGCACCCCCGGCCTCCATCCTTGCGACGCACGGTACACCTCGTTTGCCACCTGCTCGACCCTAGTGTCACTGATAAAATGAAGTAATAATACAGTTAAAATAGAGCGAGTGTCATCTCTATCATTTCATTATAATGTAGATAAAGAAAGTGCTTCTCTTTGTTAATGTATGTTTCATCAACTAGTCCCATTGTTAATGTTTAAGCGTTTCTGCAAACTGGGGTGCTTAATTTTAGTTGATATGTACAAAAATAGAGATTAATGTCTCAAGGCGCCTCCTTGTACTACCGCTGTACACTGATGTTCATCACTGGCAGAAGGTGTATCTGGGAGACTTGGGACGATGTCCAATATGAGGCGTACCATATGAGGCGTCGCAGGGCCCATCTCGCCCTCGCAGCATGGCATACTATGATACTATCGCAATATTTTCTTCTATTTATTTTGTCTGTTTCATCAACTAGTGCCACTATAATGTAATCACGCTTTTTCATTGTCTGTGCAAACAGGGTTATTCAGCTGCATTTTGGTGGAACTGCACAAATGTTCGTATGGAACCGGCATATATGCAGAGTGCGAGGTGTGCCAAGTAAAAATTACCGACACCAACCATGTTGCATGCACGCATTGGCATCCACCACCACCAGTGGGATGTGTGGCGCTCTCTATGGACGGATCTTTCTCGGCAGCAAATCATCTAACCAAATACTAGCTTATATTGGCAGTTTTCTAGGGAGTACTCTTTTCTGACAGAAGCACCAATCTATTTTTCTTTATTTGTCCACTGTGTCACAACTTTGACCCAAAGGTCCAGAGCTATTTTAGGGTGATTTACGTAGTACTCGGAGACTGATTGTAAGCATGATTTTCATTAGCTGTCACACTGATTGTAAGCATGAGCAGGTGGAAGATTAGGTTAGTGCGAAGCTCACCTTAAACCCTACCGCCGCCGTTGAAACGAGGCGAGCGTCGAGGGAACCGTGGAGAACAGCGGGGAAGTGATGTCGCGCCATCCGGCCTCCTCTTGCGGTGGGAGAACGAATACTCCTGTGGCTCCGGCTAGCTCTGCACCCTCACGAACGGCACACCACACTCGATCGATTCGTTATCCTCTGGGTGCTCGACCTTCGACCTATACGCCCACCACCTCCGCCTGACTGTCGCCTCGGGCGAATCTGTCTGCTCCATCGCCCAGAGGAGATACTCGATGAACTCGGAGGACTGCGGCGTGACTGCCGCCGAGGAGTACATGTACATCGCCGCCCTCATCGCCGCCGTCTCGCTCTTTCGCATACATTGCCACATGGCCCGCACCGTCCTCAAAATCTCCCACTCATTGTCAAACCAACTAAGGATCTCCTTCAACCTAGCTAACTTTGCCTAGTCGCCGCCGGCGATCTGCCTGATTCGCTGCTGTATCCTCTCCATAGATGTCCTTCTGAGTGGTCCGGTGCTAGCTTTGGAAGAAGGGAGGAGAGACGGTGGTCTTGCAATAGAGAAGAGGGAGAGGCGAGACGGTGGTTTTGGAATGGAGATGATGGAGAGGAGAGGAGGTGGTTTTGCAATGGAGAAGATCAGAAGAGGGAGAGGCGAGACGGTGGTTTTGGAATGGAGATGATGGAGAGGAGAGGAGGTGGTTTTGCAATGGAGAAGAGGGAGAGGAGCGTGTGGCAGAGAATTAGGATTGGACGAGAGGGCCGGCGCCCTGTGACTGGATCAAAATCAAAATCAATTTACCCTTCAATTA